>NW_024062191.1:0-295911 GCF_006381635.1 Hibiscus syriacus
ATATAATAGATGTTTCTAGACTCCCTAGTCCACCTTTCATTGAGACTCATTATCAATCCACGTTTACTTTAGGACTTGCTGATAACTCCCTAAAAAGCTACTTTTAAGGCCTTTTCACTTAAGTTAATGTTTTTTAAGGGCTCATTAGGTCATTTTAGATGCATGTAGCTACATATAGTTGCATTAGTGGTGGTTGTGCTATTTATTGTGTTAAGGTGCTATATGAGGACGAAGGTGTAGTTTTCAGTTATGTGCAAAAAATAACAAGCGGAAGGTCGAGTTAGGAAGGAATGTCATGACATCACACGTTGCTGAAGTAGATTGAAATTCCTTGACATTTTTGGCGCAGAAAAGGACAAAAAGATATTTTTATAAGAAGACAACTGGCAAGGAACGTATCTGATGGGTATAACCACCTACTGGGGACCACTGCCACCTGGGAGGATACACCTCATGCCTAAGGAGTGACTCTAAGGGTATGATGGGTATTTTGGAGTGCTAAACCCTATGAATACCCTTGGATATTTTTATTTAATACACCTCACATGAGAAAGGAAAGAAGAAAAAAGAGGTTAGACACTTACACTTGGCAGCTTGATTTTATTCATCTTCTCTACCGTTTTCTCCCTCCATTTTCTTAGTGGTGTTCCTCCATTAATGAACTCCAAGGAGTGGCAAGCTAGGCATTTGAGAGTAGCTAGTGAGCTAAAGCGAACTGTGGTGGTCGAGGAGAGCTCCGACAGCGCGCGTCGAAGGCTTTTCCTCCTTCCCCTTTGTGTTATTTCTTATTGATTTGGGTTGTTGAAACGAATTATTTTTATGAATCTTTTCTTGGATGATTCGAACCCCACCATGAACTAACCTTATTTGGTGGGAGTTCATTATGGATGTTTAAGTTTTTACTTTAATGGATGATGTTATTTTCTATGATTTTATTTGTTTTTTTTGGAGCCTAATGTTAAGGTTGTAGGAGCTATGAGAGTAGACAATCCTTAGGAAAATATTTAGTGTTCGAGAGAAACTAAATAGCTTATCTTTAGTATTCAAGAAAAATAAGGAGGATCTACATAAACAATGGGTTTTAGATAGCAACTAAGCCTAATCCTAAAACTAGGATTTCAATCGACTAAAAGGAGTAGTTCTCGGTCAAGAGGTTAGATGCTAGTGCAGAATACTGAATGGTATTACCATGACATATTCTGATCCACTGATGGAATCATTACACCTGCTAACACCAATAGGAATTGCCATGGCATTGTCATCCTGTCGAGTCCCTTAACTAGAGATAGCATAGGGCACTTTTAGTAAACTTTGTCGGGAAAGTAAAACATATAAATGTGATCATCTTGAGAAGTTAGGCTTAAATATCATAGTGACTCCTATCATTCACTCCCATTGCAGCTTATTGTGTGAGGATTATCAAGTCATTTCATTCTACTCGTCTTTCTAATATTTTGTTTTATCTTTACATTTTTTATTTGATTACACTACACACTTTATTTTGCCACAACATCTCCATGTGCTACCACATTACACCATTATTTGATTCTCACCAATACATATTGCCTTGACATTTCTCATTGGTACATACCATTACTAACTATAATTAGATAGAGTAGTGTTTTGCATTGGATAAACTTTATAATTTTCACCAATCCCTGTGGAGATGATACTCACTCATCACTTTGTTACTTGAGCGATTGTATATACTTGCACATTATTTGTGTATAATTTTATAGTAATCACAAAACACGAACAAGTTTTTGGCGTTGTTGTCGGGGATTAACAACTTGAAGTTAATTAGTTTTTCCAGAGCATTTTATTTTTGCTTCTTTATTTTTGTATAGTTTACTTGATATTTTTTCTTCATTCTTTTTCAGGCTTATTTGGTGTATGCCTAAAAAAATTCTAACGAGCCATTGGAACCAATATAACCTGAGATTGAGAGACTTTTCAGACAAAGAAGACTTGCTCAACGTGCTAGAGAAAATATGTATAAAATTGGGAACTAGGGCATTGGTCAAGATGACAGAAATCAGAATGTCAAGGCAATCCAAAATGTTGGACTTGCTGATAGGCATCGTGCTATTCGCGATCATTTCAATCCGATCTAGATGATCTGGATCCTGGAATTGTGGCACTCGAAATTTAAGCTACACATTTTGAGCTAAAACAAGTCATGTTTAATATTTGAATTCCATAGGGCAGTTTGGGGGAATGTCAACTGAAGATGCCAGACACCATATTCGTAACGTTTTAGAGGTTTGTGATTCTTTCCGCCAAGAAGGAGTGCATGAAGATGTGCTGAAATTAATGTTTCCATATTTGTATGACCGAGAAAGGGCTTGGTTGAGTGTTGTTCCATCCGGTTCGATGGAATCATGGGCTATCTTTGCAAGAGTTTCTTATTGCGATATAACCACCGAGCATGAACACTTAGTTAAGGAATGACATATCATCTTTTCGTCAGGGCGACGACGAATCTATGTATGAGTGTTGGGATCTTTACAAGAGTTTACTTCAAAAGTGCTCAAATCATGGTTTTCACGATTGGACTCAAGTAGTTATGTTTTACAATGGAGTCAAGGCACCATGAGGATGATGCTTGATGCCTCGGCAAATGGGACATTACTGGATAAATCATCTACTGAGGTGTTTGCTATTTTGAATAGAATTGCCAACAATGACTATCAATTTCCTTCCTCGAGGCTTGGGAGTAGGAGGAAAACACCTGGAGCATTTGAGTTAGATACCAAGAACTCGTTGTCCGCTCAACTCTCAGTTATTACTAATATGCTGAAAATTTTACAACGCTCCACTGAGGTAAAGGAAGTGAAAGCAGCTAGCTCGGTATGTCTGTTATGTCAAGGCAATAACCATGAGAGCGAATGTCCAACCAATCATGAGTCCATCAACGTTGTAAGTAATTTCAATTGAGGCAATAATAATCCTTATTCTAACAATTATAATGCAGGATGGCGTCAGTACCCCAATTTATCATGGGGTAATCAATGAGCTCATAATGCTAGTCAACCTACTCGTCAGCAGAATCACGCTGAATCTTAAGGCTACAAAAACACTATGTCATGGCATAATGCTAACAAGGGAGCCTCATCTTAGCGAGCATTAGTTTTTTGGAAGCTGCAATTCAAGATTTCATATCTACCACGAAGACAATGCTGCAATACCATTCTACTTCAATTAAAATCAAAGAGCTTTGCTTTATAGTCAAGGTGCCTTACTTCAAAGCCATAGCTCGCCTTTGAGATATTTGGAAGGTCAAGTTGGTTAGATTGTTACGACATTACAAGATCAGCAGCAAGGACATTTTCAAAGTGACACTGAAGTCACTAAATCGCATGAAAAAGAACAATACAATGTGTTAACTCTTAGGAGTGAAATGAAAATTAACCAATAAGTCAAGGTTGGGAGGACACAACATGATTATTTTACCCCCATTACTGAATAAGTTAAAGCTGAATTACACGATGATATCATTGTCAAAAAGGAAAAAGAGGCTCATTCAACTAGTGAGCCTACCGAGGTGCAAAATTTAATGCCATGACAAATCAATTCCGACTCTCGCAGTTAAGGAAGTTACACCCCCACCACATTTCCCGCAAAGACTGAAGAAGCATAATGACGAAGTTCAATTCAAGAATTTTATGGATATTCTTGACCAGCTCCATATCAATGTACCTTTCTTGGAAGCTATTGAACAGATGCTGGACGTATGCCAAATTTCTTAAGGAAATTTGCACCAAGAAAAGGAAAGTGGAGAAGTATGAGATAGTTGCCACTGCAACAAAATTTTGCTCTTCATTGAGTAAGTTGCCACTAAAGAAAAATGATCCGGGCAGCTTCATTATTCCCTGTTCTATATGAGCTAATTTTTGTTGGAAAGGCACTATGTGATCTTGGTTCAAGTGTGAACTTAATGCTGAAATCCATATTCTTAAAGCTTGGCATAGGAGATGGAGACCTACCTCTGTGATTTTACAACTTATCAATTGATCCCATGTTAAACCTGAAGGGTGAGTCGAGGATGTCATAGTAAGGGTAGATAAATTTGTGTTTCTAGTCGACTTTCTTATTCTTGATTGTGAAGTTGATTCCAAGGCACCCATCATTCTTGGTAGAACTTTCCTAACCACTAATCGTATTTTGATAGATTGGAAAAAATGTGAACTCACCATGAGAGTGGTCGACCAGTGTGACTGTCAATGTGTTTCGTACTCTCAAGTATGCTAATGACCCTGAAGAATTCCAAGTCATGTCTGAATTAAACTCGTTAATTGAAGAAGAAACCAAACACCTTTTCCAGAACAATTTCATTCATCTAGCAGATAATGAATGTTTGATTGATGATGAAAGCTTAGAGGACTATAACAAATTTGCAATTTGGGTGGAAAAATCTAGCTTACTACTAGCTAGATCATGTATGAACTTTGAACCCTTGAATTTTGATGAATTTATTCCACTTAATCCATCGTTATTGCATGCACCTACCCTAGAGCTTAAGTCTTTGCCAGGGCATCTTAAATATGTTTATTTGGGTAGCGATAATACTTTATCTGTGATTATTTCCTCTATCCTTACTACTAATCAAGAGAAAAGTTTGTAAGTGTTTTGATGTAGCATAAGAAAGCACTTGGTTGGACTACGGCTGATTTGAAGTGAATTTGTCCCACTATTGCATGCACAAGATTCTGCTAGAAGAATGCCATGTCAACTGATAGAACCCCAACGAAGACTCAACCATGTTATGAAGAAAGTGGTAATGAAATAAATTCTGAAATGGCCTGATGTTGGAGTGATTTACCCTATATCAAATCGCTCATGGGTGAGCCCTGTGCAATGTGTACCAAAGAAAGGTGGCATGACTGTGGTTACCAATGAAGATAATAAGAAACTGCCCACTCGCACTATCACTGGATGGAGGATATGTATGGATTATCATAAGCTCAACAAATATACAAAGAATAACCATTTTCCTCTACCCTTCATCGACCAAATGTTGGATCGATTGGTAGGTAAAGCATTCTACTACTTTTTAGATGGGTATTCTGGGTACAATAAAATTGTCATCGCACCAGAGGACGAGGAGAAGACTATATTCACTTGTCCCTATGACACTTTTACTTTTAGGAGGATGCCTTTTGGACTCTATAATGGCCCGACAACTTTTTAGCATTGCATGCAAGCTATATTTATGATATGGTTGTAGACTTTCTTGAGATATTCATGGATCATTTCTCCGTTTTTAGAGACGATTTCGAGCGATGCCTTGGTAATTTGGCAAAAGTTCTCAAAAGATGTGAGGAGGTTGATCTAGTTTTGAACTTGGAAAATGTCACTTCATGGTGATAGAAGGCATTGAATTAGGGCACAAGATATCTCACAAGGGCATTGAGGTGGATAAAGCGAAAATTGAAGTTATTGAAAAATTGCCACCCCAACCTCTGTCAAGGGTATAAGAAGTTTTCTTAGACACTAGCTTTTATAGAAGATTTATCAAGGACTTCTCCAAAATCTCTAAGCTTTTATGCACATTGATTCAACAAAACCAGCCCTTTGTGTTTGACGAGTTATGCCTCAGCGCATTCACTAAGCTGAAGCACCGTTTAATTTTAGCACCCATTGTAGTTCCTCCTAACTAGACATCACCCTTTGAGCTGATGTGTGATGTGAGTGACTATGCCGTAGGAGTTGTTTTAGGGAAATGCGAATGTAAACTTTTTCATGTTATATATTATGCTAGTCGTGCCTTAAATGAAGCACAAATGAACTACACAACCACTGAGAAAGAATTACTTGTTGTGGTATTTGCTTTTGATATATTTAGACCATTCCTAATAGGCACTAAAGTTATTGTTCACACTCATCATTCAGCTATAAAATTTAGTGAACAAAAAGGATGCCAAGCCTAGACTTATTAGTTAGATCTTACTTTTG
Source organism: Hibiscus syriacus (assembly GCF_006381635.1). NCBI lineage: Eukaryota > Viridiplantae > Streptophyta > Magnoliopsida > Malvales > Malvaceae > Hibiscus > Hibiscus syriacus. Next base: position 5,956 of record NW_024062191.1, read on the forward strand.
GAAGAATTTGACTTAGAGGTTGTAGATAGAAAAGGTACTGAGAACAAAGTTGATGATCATTTATCTAGGCTAGAGAACAATTCTGAATGCCATGACACTGTATATATTCAAGAGGAATTTCCTGATGAGAAAATTTTGTATGTCAACGCAATCTCGTGGTACACTGACCTTCTTAATTTTCTTGTTAGTGGAATACTGCCTTTTGATTTGAACAACCAAGGTAAGAAAAAATTCAAGCACGATGCAAGGTTATATTTTTGGGATGAGCCATATTTATTCAAGCATTGTGTTGATCAACTCATTAGACGATGTGCATCTGAATATGAGCAACGAGACATTTTATACCATTGTCACACGGCCTCTAGTGGAGACCATTTTGGAGGAGCAAGGACTGCTACCAAGGTTATGTAGTCAGGATTTTATTGGCCAACTCTGTTCAAAGATGCTCAGGCATTTTACAAGTTCGGAGATCGATACCAACACACTGGAAACATATTCAAGCTGAAATATCCAACCGCAAGATAAAGCAAATTTTAGAAAAAACGGTGAATCCAAGGCAGAATGATTGGTCACCGAAGTTAGATGAAGCATTATGGGCGTATAAAACAACGTTCAAGACTCCTATAGGCATGTCACCATTCAATTTGGAGTATGGGAAGGCATGCCACCTCCCTGTTGAGCTCAAAATAAGGCGTATTGGGCTGTTAAAATATTGAATTTTGATGCTCAATTAGCTGGATAACAGAGATTGCTGAAACTCAATAAGATGGAAGAGTTTAGGGAACAAGTATAAGAATGCCAGGATATACAAGGAAAAGACTAAAAAGTTACAGGGCCAAAAGCTTATGCCGCGACATTTTCATGTTGGCCAACAAGTGTTGGTTTACAATTCTAGACTTAAACTTTTTCCTGGGAAGCTCAAATCTCGATGGTCAGGACCATTTGAGGTGCATTTTGTCTATACTGGAGCAGTTGATATAAAGAACATAAATGATGGGACAATCTTCAAAGTCAATGTCCATCATCTGAAAATTTACAATGGAGCTCCACCTATTTGCGACAAGTCGGTGCTTTACTTGCACGACACATCAGTGTGCCAGCCTGAAAACCAAATTTCAATGCCACGACATTGAATTTCGCTAATTGTGCATAAATAATAAATTTATTCTTTCATTTTATTTTTATTTTATCTTGTGAATAATTATATTTTGTTTTGTTTTATAGGGACCCACCAATACTGCAGCCATACATTGGAGCGGTTACCAAGGATAGGAAAAGACAAAGCAATGGAAAAAATGAAATATTCTTTTATTCTTTCTTTATTTTTTTATTCTATTTCTATTTTTTAATTTTTTTAACATCTCATTTATTACCTGCAATTACTTTTTCACCTACCCATTTACCCCATCCACTCATGTTCTCTTAACCGTCCACTCACTCCATCTCTCTCATTATTTTTTAACTTTTTATCTTCATCTCTTTCTTCTCTCATTTTTCCTCCATAGTCGATGCCATTGAAGCCAAACAAAACTCTCAACTTTTCTTTATTTCACTCTCAAACCGGCATAAAAATGGCATGAACGAGACTTGTAGAGGCCAAAGCCCCTATTCCACAACAGTTCATTGACGACGCGACAAACCAACGATTTCAAAACTTTAAAAACTATAAGTTTTTCTTTGAGTTGGGGTTCATTTTCACTTATGAACAAGATAGTGGTTTCGGACCAAACGTAATGGATATAGTCGAACCCAACAAGTGGCACAAGTTTACGATGCACCATGGTTCCGTGAATGCATCGTTGGTGAAAGAGTTCAACGCGAATACTTCCGAACCGAACCAACATATAGTTTACGTTCGAGGTAAGTACATTCGATTCACCCTTTCTTCCATTAATTAGTATTTTTATTTACAGAGTGTTGAAAACCAACATGCTTTGAGAAAGACACCGATAGTTCCACATACGATTGAGTCTTAGAGGATTTATGCTTTTCGAACATGACTTGGAACGGTCGACAGATCAGCTGTACTCTGTCAATCACGAACGCCTCCAACCACGCGCAAAGCTTTGGAACCATTTCATGAAGCATAAGTTTATGCCAACTACCCACAATAAAATGGTATCCCTCCCCTGGTTACTGCTTTTACACTCTATTATGGTCACACGTTCTATTGATGTGGTAAAATTATTGTTGAGCAAGTGCATGAAAGCTTGGGTAAGAAAGCTAGTGCTTTGGTCTTTCCAAATCTTATTACTACTTTGTGTCGAAAGAAAAAAGTTTGTGAGAGTTCTTTTGATGAATTTTTGTCTGGTGTTTCAGGTATAACTAGGACTAGGTTGCCATTACTGTTGGATTTGGAGAACCTAAAGTCTGAGGCAACTATTAATGAAGAGTCTACGGATGACACACCTTCCCATGCCGAGGGAAGAATGCTTGCTCTCGAGGAAGCTATCCTACAAACACAGACTCATTTACATGTTTTGCATGGTGACATAAGAATTTATTATAGTTATGTTAAGCATAGGGATGATGTAGTGGAAGCCATGTTTCAAGAAATTCTTATTCAAATTGAACATAATTTCCCAGGGTTCCCCAATGGGATTCTGCCAACATTTAATGTTGAGGCATTTCTTGAGCCCGATGATATTAACCCTTTTGTTGATGAGTTGATTCCAGACCCACAGTCCCCGACTCTAGACTCTCCTATGGTACCAGCTGAAAAAACCCTCAGTCTCGTTCCTATACTTGAACCTTCTCCCGCTCGCCGAAGCAGCCTTCGTAAAAAGACCTTGGTTTGACGTGTCAATATATCCCATTACTATTCTGTTTCTTCTGATTCCAGCCATGCAGCACTCAGCAAAAGGACAAGACGAAGATGTAACACCCCCAACCCGAATCCGACCTGGATCCGAGTCTGAGGTGTCACATTGACTTTTTAAAAATTTACTTGTATAAAATATTGAGTAATTTAAAAACTTTTATAACATATAACTTATTCAAAATATTTACAGAACTATTCAGAGCTTATACAATTCAAATCCTTTAAATACATGCCAACTAGACTTTTATACCATAAAATACATTTAAATCATCTATTTTCTGATCTGGAACTTTGTAAGGAAAAATGCTGACCTCACTTGCACCTCAAATCCATAAGCTTGTAAGAACCTGCGTGTGAAACACTCACACGCTAAGTCTATGACTTAGTGAGGTGAATAAATATAATGTAAACTCTAACGTGTAATCATGCAGGAGAACTATTATTATCATATCATACACATCATATCAAATCATCTCACTCATATGCTTTTCATATAGCAATTACATACATATCATCATTTATGTTTTTATCTTGCTCCTATACTATTATACTTCATATCTCTTATTTCTTATTCATATGATCTCTTACATTCATATTCTATAACTTATAACAAATTCTTATATCATCATATATAAGTCATTTATACTCACTCACATATACATCAACATATATTCATGTAACAGATACAATTACCCATATCAAGCATATATCATATCATGCAATTTATATACATATATCACATACATTGATTTCACAATTATCTCTTTATTAGCCCATGTACACATGTGAGAACTGTAGATATGTGAGTCTATTGAGGTTGTGCACTATGCTGTCACCACAGCTCGTATAATTCCCACTAGGGGCGCATAGAATTTGTCCCGAAGGACCACGTAGATGTCCCAAAGGACTACATATACACATATATCCCGAAGGACCACTATGTCCCAAAGGACCACTATGTCCCGAAGGACCGCGTAGACCCTCGACTCTTGGCATGCCAACTATATCTCTAGCTCTCCTAACACTTACATGGGCATTCTATTTTATATCGTTTCACATAATCATATCTCATATACCCATAGCTTTTATCATATCATTTCTCATATTCATGTAATAATATGATTCACTTTCAAATATCACATATACACATTCATATCACATGTTCTTATAAACTCATAACTTATTTCACATGTACCTGTAATCAGGTAGCTTCTTTTCACGTAGTTCCTGTCACTTTTCATATCATTCATTTATCACATACATAATCTCTATCATATATACATTTCTTCACTTATTTCATAGTTATGTATCATATTACATAATTTAACTTATATCATAATATCAAGTGTGCATATATCATGGACAATTAACATGTATCATATAAACATTTATTCACTCATATCATTAATATATGTAACAATCAATAACACACACATAACATGTCAAACATATGCTCATATTAATGAATTCATGCATTCTACTATAGGAAATAGACTTGTCACAAGTCATATTTCCATTAATACATAATACACTATCTAATGTGCACTCACCTTGGCCTCACTACGTTCCAATACACTTTATGATTTTCCTCTCTTTCGATCGAATCTTAACTTGCCAATCGACCCGGACTTGTTCGTGCTCGATATCTATATAATCATACATTGATACATATCAGTATCCAATTGATATACACTAATCTATCATTTCTTAGACCAAAAGAAATGTTTATTTCAATTTTCCCTTGAAGTGCATCGATGCATTCTACAGTGCATCGATGCATTCTTTAACCTGTGCATCGATGCACTACCCATGTATTGATACACAAATTACCTTCGATGTTTTCATTTTTAAAGGGATGCATAGATGCACTCCTTATGCATCGATGCACCAATTGCATTCGATGTTTCTTCTTTAAAGAGTGCATCGATGCACATTCAATGTGCATCGATACACCTTGCCCAGAATTTGCATTTTAAGCCCGAAAATCCATTTAATTCAACTCAAATGCTTCATATTTCACCCCCTTTCATATTCCTAATTTACATATACATATTTGCACTCATTTCTACTTAATAATCACTTTTTTAACCTCCATATCCTATTCTCCTTAAGAAATTCAAGAATCATACCCAAATTTTAACATGTTACAAATCTAATTCTATCACTTCATACATGCTAATTAGATTGATAACAAGTCAAACTCACTCTAAAACCTCATTAAAGAACCCTCTTTCAAGATTTCACTTATTCCTCTCTTTCCTTTAATTCCCTCTATTCTCTTCATCTTATTGTTTCAAGATAATTTAAGCTCTTCTTATGCTTAATTATCACCTAATAATCAAAACTCAACCTTAAATTTCAACTAATAATCAACAACAAGAAATCTTACCTTTGCTTGAGCTCTCACGTGGAGGAAGAAGAAGGGAGAAGAGTTTTCCGGATAACTCTCCCCACAAGCTTATCTCTTAATAAAGAGATAAGATAATTATCTTTAGATAACAAAGACCATTTTGCCCTTAATCTCCTTTAATAATTACTAATAACTTTCAGGAAATATCTCCACATAAATCATTAAACTATTCAACTTTTCTACTTTTATCCCCATATGCTAAAATTTTACAATTTAGTCACTAACCCGGTATTGAGGATGTTACAGAAGAGCTGCTAGCACCTCCACTACAACTCTACCATCGAAAAAGTGAGGTACCTCCCTTTTCATTCATTTTGCATTTCATAACATGGTATTTAGTTTCATTTATTAATTAGTTCTCTTTAAGCATTGGGGACAACGACTTCCTTAAGTTTGGGGGAGTTTTCTTGGTATAACATATGCATAATAGTTTTAGCATAACAATATGCCATGCATCAATAAATGGTAGGACATTTAGATGAAATATTTTGGTGATACCCGATGATGATAAACTTTATAGGCTAGAAATTGAATGTAAATTACTGTTGAGAATGATAGAATTGACTCTGGGGATTGAAGCTTTGTTAATTATTCTTACACGATTTGTATATTCTCTATACTTAAGAAATTTAGGAATTTTTTATGAAGGAACTTTGGTTAGCCTTGGCATTGAAATTTGGTATTGTGCTAAAATAATAAATCAATGAGAACTCCCTTATATCTGAAATTGTGAATAAATGCTTCGGCATAGCTGTAGAGGGACACTCCTCTTTGCTATGGCATTGACTGGAACTTTCTTGAATAAATGGTAGTTTAAATGCATAAGAGTGGATGAAAGCAGTCACGGGATGACTCTACCTAACTAGCTTCAGGGTGGAAGGTATGCTCTCTTTCACCTAAAGTGTGGGATGGTAGATATGATGGGTGACTCTCCTCATAATAGCATTATGAAAAAATATTATTAAGTAAAAAGGGAGTATAAATGTGCTGAATGAATAAGTGATTTCAGAACAAAACTAGGGATCCAATTAGAAATTGCTTAAATTTATTAAGTATATATTGGATACAATCACGCACACACACTACCACAAAGAATCTTAACCTAGGGAAATTACTTGAATTCTTGATATTTCTAGCATGTTGGAGCCTAATTTTTCTGAGGGTCGAAATTCTATTTTTGTCTTTATTATCTTGCTATTGAAAATTGACATGACATTTTGTTTGTGTTAATTGTTATCCATTGCTTGAGGACAAGCAATAACTTAAGTTTCGAGATGTGATAACTCCCTAAAAAGGCTACTTTTAAGGCCTTTTTCACTTAAGTTATTGTTTGTTTAAGGCTCATTTAGGTCATTTTAGAAGCATGTAGTTTGCATATAGTTGCATTAGTGGTGGTTGTGTTATTTTATTGTGTTAAGTTGTTGTATGAGGATGAAGGTGTGGTTTTCAATGATGCACATGAAATAGAAAGCGGAAGGTCAAGTTGGGAATGAATGTCGTGACATCACACGTTGCTAAAGCAGATTGAAATGCCTTGGCATTTCTGGTGCAGAAAAGGATAAAAAGATATTTTTATAAGAAGACAGCTGGCAAGGAACGTGTCTGATGGGTATAACCACCTACTGGGGACCACTGTCACCTGGGAGGATATACCTCACGTCTAAGGAGTGACTCTAAGGGTATGATGGGTATTTTGGAGTGCTAAATCCCATGAATTCCCTTGGATATTTTTTATTTAATACACCTCACATGAGAGAGGAAAGAAAAAGTGAAGTTAGACACTTACATTCGGCGTCTTGATTTTCTTCATCTTCTCTACTGTTTTCTTCTCTCCATCATCTTAGTGGTTTTCCTCCGTTAACGAGCTCCAAGGAGTGGCGAGCTAGGTGTTCGAGAGGAGCTATCGAGCTAAGGTGAACCCTGGTGGTCAAGGAGAGCTCTGGCAGCGCTCGTCGAAGGCTTCTTCTTCCTTCCTCTTTGTTGTTATTTCTCATTTGATTTGGGTTATTAGAACAAATGATTTTTATGAATCTTTTCTTGGATGATTCAAACCCCACTCTGAACTAACCTTATTTGGTGGGAGTTCATTATGGATGTTTAAGTTTTTACTTTAATGGATGATTGTTATTTTCTATGATTTTATTTGTTTTGTTTATGGAGCCTAATGTCTTAAGGTTGTAGGATTTATGAGAGTAGTCATTCCTTAGGAAATTATTTAGTGTTCGAGAGAAACTAAATAGCTTATCTTTAGTATTCGAGAGAAACTAAGGAAGATCTGCATAAACAATGAGTTTTAGATAGTAACTAAGCCTAATCGTAAAGCTAGTATTTCAATCGATTAAAAGAAGTATCTCTCGGTCGAGAGGTTAGATGCTAGTGCAGAATACTAAATGGTATTGCCATGACATATTCTATTCCACTGATGGAATCACTACACCTGCTAACGCTAATATGTATTGCCATGGCATTGTCATCCTGTCAAGTCCCTTAACTAGAGATAGCATATGGCTTTTTCAGTAAACTTTGTCGGGGCAAGTAAAACATAGAAATACAAACATCTTGAGAAGTTAGGCTTAAATATCCTAGTGACTTTTATTATTCATTCCCTCTGCAGCTTGTTGTGTGAGGATTATCAAGTCATTTCATTATATCAGTTTTTTTATATTTTGTTTTATCTTTACATTTTTCATTTGATTACACTACACACAATTTATTTTGTCACAACATCTCCATCTGCTACCACATCATACTATCATTTCATTTTCACCGATACATATAGCCTTGACATTTCTCATTGGTACATACCATTACTAACTATACTTAGATAGAGTAGTGCTTTGCTTTGGATAAACTTTATAATTTCCATCAAACCATGTGGAGATGATACTCACTCATCACTTTATTACTTGAGCAATTGTGTATACTTGCACATTATTTGCGTATAATTTTATAGTACTCACAAAACGTGAACACTTATCGCCTTTATTCAAATTATACTTTGTCAACTTTGATGTCCTCACTTTAGATTTTGTTGGGAGATTCATCTCGACACATATAGAATAGTGTCATGATCTGAATGTACTCGTATTCATAAAGTTGGGGCAATTAACATGGCCTAATACTTTAGCGAAATACCCTTAATTAAAGGATTCAAGTCTCAATATGTCCTTGACTTAAAAACTCAAACGAAATTCACTTAATAAAGCTTGAACATTACCTCCATAGCTGATTTAGACATTACCTCCGAAGATTAACAACCTACTACTTTCAACGGAGTACCCCCCAACATTATTAAAATTATCATTCATTAATATCACATTAACTATTAATTTTTTGATTTCAAGATTTTATAAGCTCATCAAGAAGAATTTGTTATAGTCTGAGTGTCAATGAAAGTCAAGAAATTTCATCCTTAGAGCTCAATTTCCAAGCAACTGATCTAAGCCAAATTCATATATTCCACCATTCTGCTTGTGAAGATTGTATATCGTCACCAAACTTCCTTAATAGATATACAAGCTAATCAGACTTGCCTTATCACAGATCAAGGATACTCTATTTTGTCTATTTCCACACTTATCTGAGTATCTAATAGCTTCATTATGTAGGGGAAATGTTTCTTTGTTTCTTTTTTTTTTTTGGGTTGAATGATGAATTGATATTGTCTTTATGAGAATTTGATCTCATAATATGTCAAAATGATATAACCTCGATTTAAATGTGCATTTCATTATATTTGATATTCATTGAATTTAAAAAAAAACTAAATTACTCATAGTATGAAAAACAAATGACTTTTATTTAATGGAAAGAGTTCAGACATAAAAAAAACAAATCCAAAAAAGACATATTATTTTCCACCACAACTTCATGGACGAGCTCCTTCCATTATGGCATTAACTCTTGAATCCTCATGATTAGAACTCTGAGACACATTGGGATCGTCGAAATGAATGTGATTTATGTTTCGTAGCCTTTGGATGATCATCTTGAATGCGTGGAAGTTTTCAATGGTATGCCCCAAGATGCCATCATGGTATTCGCAATGCGTGTTCTCATCTTACCACCTAGGATACGGTGGTTTTAGGGGATCCACTGGATAGGGTGATACTAGTGTTTATCATAGAGTTGTTGAAACAACTCTTGATACATCATAGGAATAGGCTCAATTTGTCCTAATGGTGTTGTTGAATTTGGCCTTGAGATAGTGACGTTATTAACCTTCTTTTCCTTGTTCCGTGAGGATGGTCCCGCATGAGATTCAATCCCCTATAACTTCCCTTGTTTGATGGTCATTTCTACCATTTCACCGGCCATCACAATGTCAGCGAAGCTCCCAGAAGTAATTGCAACCAAATGTCCAAAGAAGGGAGCTTTGAGAGTATGTATGAAAAGTTTTCTTGTCTCCTTTTCGTCCAAGGGAGTATGAACTTGCACATCTACATCCTTCCATCGTTCTACATATTTTCAGAAGCTCTCGTTGGTCTTTTTCTCCATGCTTTGTAACACAACCCGATCAGATCTCATGTCATTGACATGCTTATACTGCTCAAGGAAGGACTAAGCCAAATACTTCCAAGTTTAGATATGAGACATATTCAGCTGATTGTACCACTGAATAACTAAACATGATAAGCTTTCTTGTAAACAATGAATCAGGAGTTGTTTATTTCCAATATGCCCCGTCATCTTCCGATAGAACGTGGTTATATGAGCAGAGGGGCAATTGTTCCCATCAAATTTTCAAAGTCCAAAACTTTGAATTTCGGATCCAGGATCAGGTCTGGGACCATGCTTAGTTTCATGGCATGGACCTCGTAGAAACTTTCCTCTCTTTTGAAACTTTTCATCTGGTCTTCCAATTGTCTTAGTTGTTCTTCCATTTTTTGAGACTTGTCATCCTCGTCAAAATTTGGGATATGGTAATCTTTCGGGTTATTCAGAGGGTCTTTCAAAGGAACTTACGACTTCATGGCTAATGAATTCTACGGATATCCTTGGAGACCCCAGGTGTGATTATTAACTTTGGCGATGGTTGTATCACAGCTTCTTCAGATGCCCTTGCCCTAGGGGCGTTTGCGAAATTCAATCTCGCTAGCCTAGTCACAATCTGATCAACTAGATCATTTTGATTTCCTGAAATGGTGTCCAGAGTGTTTTTTTTTAGTTTTCCTCCATTTCCTTTTGTAGTTTGGCGAAGTTGTCCTCATCTTCTTGAGTCTAGCTTCCATTTGTCTAGCTTTGAATCGAGAATTATGTGGATGTGATATGTCCAGCTCATTTTTCTTTTTTGTAATAAAACAAATCTTATCAATCATTGATGTTTTAATAATGAATGCATGAATGTATGATGAATGCATGAGGATTTCGAGGCATTTATCCAAAAGTTGTTTGTCGTAATAAATAAGCTTTATTAGGACAAAAGTGTTATCACAATGAGGCCAAAAACATTTTGAATGCACTTGGGCTAGTTCCTATAAACTCCAAACATCTCCTAGTAGATCAACAAGTCACCCTTCTTCATTGGTCATTGTCATAACTTAATACCCCAACATCTCTCATCAAATTCTATAGTGATTGGTAGACTTACCCCAAGAACTCTCGGATAAATGCTTCATTTTCATTGGGTTTGTTCCCTATTGTAGTCCTTCTTCTGCTTCATTCTCACAATATTCATTTTGAAATAGATTTAATCCATCATGCATCATGTCTTAATTTTTATCATGGATTTCATAATTGTGCTAGGGCTGTAGAGATGTATTAACACCTTCTCTCATGCCTTTACTTACCCCACTTGTTTCGCATCTCTTAGACATCATTTTGCCGATTGATGTGAAGCCAGCTGCGTAGCCATCACGTAGATTACAATTGTGTTCCTATGTTTTTTAGCCTCTTGCATCATAAACCTTTTTTCCATTAATGAAAGCCATTCAAAGTTTGACGAACACTTAGTGGACCAACACCTCTTTGCAATTATGCAAATGAAAATAAAAGGAAAAAAGATAAACAAAAGAAAATGAGTTAGTATGGTGAAATAATTAAGACAAAAATTATAACAATTCCTACCCCACATGATATCTACCCCCACATGCTTTTGTTTCTACCGATCATGATTTTCTATCTCGCATGTTTTTCAAAAAGTTAGAGTATGCCCAAAGACCAATTATATGATGATTTTATTGACACATTTTATTTATCGTATTTATCAAATAAAGGCATTACCGTTAATTTCTTTTATTGTATTTCTATGCATCGAAAAATCTAAAAGATAATAATGTTCATATAAGAATGTGATTATTATTAAAAGATCCTTAGTCGAGTATTATTATGGGCATGGACAATAATAAGACGCTTAATATTAACATGGTATTGATTAATGACAAATAGTTGTCATTGACATAGAGATGTCAAAAATAATACATGAATATATTGTCAGAGAACAATATATTGGATTGACCCGCTATGAGCATATGTCTTGGATTATTATGTGATGGTCATGATATTGCTCATAGTGACAACTATATGTATAATCCTTAGACTTGATATCATTACAATTTCAATATATATTGTTATATGTTTTGATAAAGTTAAGAGTACTCCATAATTGGTTGCACTATAAAGACTTACATTGAACATATCACGATATATGTAGCGGGATGTGAATGATCGAGATAGGATTTGTACTTCCTACATAATAGGAAATATATCACAAACCACTTGATTGAGTGAGACTACAAATGCATGGCCATGCTCAAATAAGTTGATATGAGATATCACAAATTATTCATTTATTATAGTCTACTCTAGATATCAAGAAATAATATATGGGCTACACAAGTGTGATTGTTCCAAGACTTGTGTCTATTCTAGATATAAAGAACAAAAAGATATAATACATTAAATGAGTTAGTCATAGACATGTTATGTCGAATCATGACTTCCCGTAACTTAGGTAACAATGATATATTTCTAGATGTCACTCGTTGTTTATAATATTAGAATAGTTCTAATTTTTACTACTAACGTTACAGGAACCTACAGGGTCACACCCAATGGTTGAAAAGAGAGCAACTCATAAATGTGTCACATATGTACAATTCGATTGTACATCTATAAATTGTGTATTTAATATTAATATATATATGTGTGTGTGTGAGTGAGTGAGTAATTTTAATCACTCAAGAATACCGTATTTAATAATATAATTAAAGTAATTATACTCATAATTAAATTTAGAATTCTTAAAAGCCCTAATAGCTAGGGCGACACATATATAAGTGATATATTGGTCTAAAAGTCATTTTATACTTTTTTTTTAAAAAAAAATCTTGAAATTCCTAGAACCCTTTTGGAAAAGGTTTTGGTCTTAACAGCTATTCAACTGGGTGAACTAAGTAGAGGCTGATGTATTTGTTGATTTTCATTAGTCGTTGTATTTGTTGATTTTCAAGGAACCCAATGTAAGTAATCGCATCAATTCCACCTGGTTTCATATTTAACGTGCTTGGATCGCTGGTAAGACCATCATGTTTTTTCCGCTGTGCCATAGGTGCGCTGTAACACCCATCTCCTATATACACATACCTATACAAGGTACATATATCACATCACTAATATTATTGTTCCTAATTCAAAATCCCATAAAATTTTGTTTCATTTTATAAAACATTTTAATTCACCTAAAATATAACATACATTAACTTAAATTGATGAACAAAAAGAGGTGTTCAAACATTTCATCATTTTACAACGATTTAATCTAAATACCGCTCAAAGTGTTTTTACTAAACCCTATTACATGCCAACTAAAATATAACAAAAGTAGATAGGTATGTCATACGGTTACTGATGAGGTGACTTTGGCTTGGATGTACAATGCTCTCCTTACTCAGCTTGTATTCAACCTACACGTGAAATAAACACACGATAAGTATTACTTAGTGAGGCAAAAACTAATCATACAATAGCATCAATATATTATTATCCTTTATAGATCAAATGCTAATTCCTCATTTTCCATTCATCATCATTTCTAGCTAATGCACCCGTAGTGCCCATACGTCATTCATAAACATATTATGAATTCCGTGTTTTGCACACTCAGTGCCGAAACGGTTATTCATCCACATAGGATGAATACTGTGAAATGCACACTTAGTGCCGAAACGATTATTCATCCACATAGGATGAGTTCCGTGAAATGCACACTTAGTACCGAAACGATTATTCATCCACATAAGATGAATTCCGTGGAATGGACACTTAGTACCGAAACGGTTATTCATCCACATAGGATGAATTCTGTGAAATGCACACTTAGTGTCGAAACAGTTATTCATCCACACAGGATGAATTCCGTGAAATGCACACTTAGTGCCTATTTGGTAATCACCACATACATTTTAAAATAGTCATAAATATATGATTAATACATCATATAATTATACAATTAAATGCACTCACCTGACTATCATTGGTTTGTATCCAAAATGTAAGGCTAATTACTCTGGTACTTTTCCCTTGCCCTTAGTTTTGCTTGTTTTGGGAACTTGGTTCCGATCTACTCAAGTATCCATAAAAAACATATATCATACTCAATGTTAGAATATTTTCTAACCATTATACTTAAACAATACTCAAAAGAACATATCATTAACTTTCTATACCAATATCAGCCTATTTTAACATTTCTGGCTCCATAGTACCGATACTACTACCCTAGTATCGATACTTCTATACTATGGTACCAATACCCCTTTCGGGTATTGATACCAAAAATAGGTTTGATGTTACCTGGTATCGATACCCTTACCATGGTATCGATACTACCCTTCTATGGTATCGATACCCCCTACCGGTATCGATACCAAAATTAGATTCGATGTTTCTTGGTATCGATACCCTTATCATGGAATCGATACTACCTCTTCGGTAACGATACTGATTGAATCAATATAGGTACCACTCATATAATTTATCTCATTTTAGCCTATAGTATCGGTACTATTCTTAGCAGTACCGATACCTTTACCCATAAATTCCAGTTTTCAGTTCGAAAATCACCCAAATGAGGTCAAAATTCTTTATATTTACCCTCATTCAATACTATTAAACTCTTCCTTAACTATCCATACTAATATTCCTTCAATTAGTCTCTTAAAACATCTAAAATCTTCCAATAACAATCAATTCTAAGAATCAAACCAGTTTCCTAATGTGTTATTAATCCAATCCAATGCTTCTAATCTCTTATATACCTCTTTGATAAGTCAATTTTACCAGTAAATATCTATAAACACTCATATTTTAACATATCCCTCAAAAACCCATTTTCTTCAATCTTTAATATTTCATCCATAACTTAGTTTTGATCCCCTTTACTCCTTCCTTAAGCTTTTAGTATACTCAATACTTCAAAACCCAACCAAAAACGAAGGAATAAACTAGAAATTTGAAACTCACCTTTTTTCTATGGATAAGGTTTTTCCACAGGAAGGAGAAGGAAATGAAGATAACTTTTGAATCCCTTACTTTCCCCTTTTTCTTTTCTTTAACATACATTAAGGAAAATGAATTAAAAATTCATTCTCCTATAAAAGACTAAAATGCCCCTTTTTCTTTTCCTTTGTTACACTTTAGTCTAAACTACTCATCTAACTCATTTCTCATCTTTTATCAATTTATCAAATAGATTCTCACATTTTAAATCTTTTCAATAGAGTCTTTAATTCACTATTTGGGGCATTATAATTCTCCCCCCTTAAGAAAATTCATCCTCAAATTTAAAGAAGTACTTGAGTCGAAGAGATGTGGAAACTACTTTTTCATATCCTCCTCTCTTTCCCAGGTAGCCTCTTCTACCTTATGATTCTTCCATAGCACTTCAACCAACGAAATCCTTTTGTTACGTATTCCTTTGATTTTTCAGCCAAGATTCGCACTGATCTTCCTCATACGTCAAATCTGGTCGGATCTCTATTTCTTCAGGAGTGATAACATGAGAAGGATCTTATCTGTACCTCCTAAGTATCGATACATGGAAAAAATTATGAATCTTGTCCATATCCGGAGGTAAAGCTAACTGATAAGCTATGGGTCCAACCCTTCTTAGTATCTCATACGGTCCAATGAACCTCGGACTCAACTTTCCTTTTTGCCCAAAATGTAACACCTTTTTCCAAATTGATACTTTCAAAATTACTTTGTCTCCCTATTGGTATTCTATTTCTTTTCTTTTCAAATCTGCATAGGACTTCTGTCAATCTGAGGCTATCTTTATATTGCTCTAGATAATCTTCACCTTATCCTCCATATCTTTCATCAAATATAGGCCAACCAATTCTCGATCTTTCAATTCAAACCAATTTAATGGTGTTCTGAATTTCCTTCCATAAAGAGCTTCATACGGAGCCATCTTAATACTTGATTGATAATTATTTTTATACGTAAATTCTGCTAAAGACAAATACCTTTCCCATGATCCCTTAAATTCAATGACACACACCCTTAGCATATCCTCTAGTATCTGAATAGCTCGCTCTGACTGTCCATCTGTCTAGGGATGAAAAGTTGTACTAAATTTCAATCGAGTACTCAATACCTCACACAAAGACTTCCAAAATCTTGAAGTAAATCTAGGGTCTCGATCGGACACAATCGATATCGGTACTCCATGCATACTTGTTCATTAAGTAGTCTACTCAAACTAGAATGAAATGAGCCATTTTGGTCAATCTGTCTAAAATTACCCAGATCGAGTCTTTTTTACCTGGTGACAACGGTAGACCTAAAACAAAATCCATCGTGACTCACTCCGACTTCCACTCAGGAATAGATATTGGCTGTAATAACCCGTATGGCACTTGATGTTCAGCTTTCACTTACTGACATGTCAAACATTTTACAACAAACTCTGTAACAACTCTTTTCATGCCATGCCACCAATAACGACTCTTAAAGTCTTGATACATCTTATTCCCGCCTGGGTGCATAGTTTAAAGGACTATAATGGGCTTCGCCAAGAATATCTCTCCTCAAATCATCATCATCGGGGATGCAAAGTCTTCCACGGTAATATAAGCATCCATTATCCCAAATTTTGAAATCTGTAGCTTCTCATTTTTCAACTTGTGCCAATCTCATTAAGCATTTCTTATCCCTTCCTTGCAGCTCTTTAACACGATCTAAAAACATCGGCCTTAACTTTAGTTCGGCAATTAAAACATCAAATTCTTTTAAATACATACGTGCATCTAAAGCTCTTAAAGCTACAAAAGTCTTTCGACTTAGAGCATCTACTACCACATTAGCTTTTCCTGGATGATAGTCAATAACCAAATCATAATACTTTAGGAGCTCAATCCATCTTCTCTGCCTTAAGTTTAGCTCTTTCTGAGTCAACAAATACTTTACTTTTATGGTCCGTGTAAACATGACAACGGTCACCGTACAGATGATGGCGCCAGATTTTCAAAGCAAACACTACTGCCGCAAATTCCAAATCATGAGTTGGGTAATTTATCTCATGATTATTAAACTGTGTTGAGGCATTGGTCACTACTTTCCCCTCTTGCATTAATACACATCCCAATCCGTTATGGGATGCATCCCTGAAAATGACATAATCCCTTCCTGACTCAGGTTGCACAAGAACGGAAGCCTCCGTTATTATTCTCTTGAGCATATCAAAACCTTCCTGACATCTTTTCATCCAAATAAAAGGCATATCTTTCCAAAACAACTTAGTTAGCGGCAGAGCTAACATCAAAAATTTTTTTCACAAAATGCCTATAATAACCAGCAAGCCCCAAGAAACTCCGAACTTCAGAAACATTCTTTGGAGATTGCCAATCCACTATAGCTTGAATCTTTTTGGGATCTACTCTTATGCCTTCTGTAGATACTATATGACCAAGAAAAGCAATCTCAGCTAACCAAAATTCGCATTTAGACAGCTCCGCGTACAACTTCTTATCGCGAAGTATATGAAGAACCATTCGAAGATAAGCATTATGTTCCTCACTTGACTTGAAATATACCAGAATATCATCTATAAACACTACCACGAACTGATCCATGTATGGTTGGAATACTCTTCATCAAATCATAAATATTGCAGGAGCATTTGTTAATCCAAACGGCATTACCACAAATTCATAGTATTTGTACCGAGTCTGAAAAACCATCTTGGAGATATCCTCCTTTTCAATCCTTAACTGATGGTACCCGACCTTAGATTTATCTTAGAGAACACTGTTGCGCTTTCAATTGATCAAGCAAGTCATCAATCCTCGGAAAATGATACTTGTTCTTTATCATTACCTTGTTTAATTGACGATAGTCAATACATAACCTCATAGATCCATCCTTCTTTTTCACGAATAGTACAGGCGCTCCCTAAGGAGAAACACTAGGTCAGATGAATCCTTTATCAAGCAGTTCCTGCAACTGTGCTTTTAGTTCCCTTAACTCTGTTGGAGTCATTCTATACGGAGCCATAGAAACAGGTTTGGTACCCGGATAAATCTCAATTTTAAATTCTACTTCATGCTCGGGAGACAAACCCAGTAACTCTTCCAGAAAAACCTCTGGAAACTCCTTAACTGTAGGGATATCCTACAATCTAACTTTCGGAACTCTAATGTCAATGACGTTAGTTAGAAAAGCTACGCATCCTCTTGACATCATTTTTTTTGCTGTCATGGTTGATATCACATTGGAGGGTAACTTCACTTTATCACCAATCACTATAATCTCGGAGCCCTCTGCATCCTTTAAAAAAAGTCGTTTCCGGTGACAATTTACTCATCCATGATGTGGAGACAACCAATCCATGCCCAAAATGATTTCAAACTCATCAAAGGGTAACTCCATTAAGTTTGCCAAGAAAACAATCCCTTGAATCTTAATTGGACACCTTCTACAAACCGGTCTTACCCTTGCACTATGACCCATAGGGTTTACCGCTATCATTTCACTAGAAATTGGTTATATAGGAATTTCTATAGTTCTAACCAACTTTGTACTAATATAAGAGTGAGTAGAACTCGGGTCAACTAGAACAAAAATAGGTTCATCAAATAGGTGAAATGTACCTGTTATGATCTCTGGATCATCCCTGTTCTCACTGGTCTTTATATTATATACTCGGGCCACTCCCCGAGTCTCTAGCTAGCCTCAATTTGACTGCTTGGTCTTCCTCTTCCTCTGTTTCTACTAGGTGCTGCTACTGATCTCTCAGACTGTACTGATATATCTCCTGATTTCTGCGGACATCTCCTAGCATAAGGACTCGTTCCTCCACAATTAAAGTAAACGCCAGAGAGCACTCTACACACTCCCCGATGAAATTTACCACATGTCTGACACGGGTTATTTTTCCCCCAAAAGCTCTATCTGAGCTCGCAACAAAAGAACGGGACTGCTTAGACTTCTGTGTAGCTACAACAGTATACATTCTATCATTATATCAGGAACTGGATCCTTTGACTCTCTTAGTAAAATGTGTATATGAATACATCTCACTCCTTTTTCCCGTATGCATACTCTGTTATGCAGCTAGAGTCTCCTATTGAGCTCTTTCAATCTCCTTCGCTCTATTAATCACTTCTTGTAGACTTGATAAATTTAAAGCTAACATCATCTCTTTTAGTTTAGATCTCAAACCCTCTATGAACCAATCTTGACAAGCTTTATCATTAGAAACAACTTCTGTAGCATAACGGCTGAGCATATTGTATTCGGTCTCATACTCATGCACTGTTTTATCACCTTGTTTCAAGCTAAGAAACTTCAACAACATTGACCTCATGAACTACTCCCCGATATACTTGTTCTTGAAATCCTCTTGAAAGAACTACCAATCCACCAAACTCGGGTCGAACCTCAGAGTAATGATACTGCTCTGCCCAACTTTTCATGATCAGAGCATTGCAGACTTTCCAACATCGCCTTAACATCATTCAACCACAAATATAAGTCCATTGGACCTTCACTTTCTTCTCCCCTGAACTTAGGAGCTCCCAAACTTCTTAACTCCTTTGGAATTAGCATTTGTGGTACTAGAGGAGCAAGGAGAGGTGGAGGAGGTTGAAACCTTGTTAAAATAGCATCTAAAGCTTGCATAAATGCTCTGAACTCTGGGATAGGCACACCCTGAGGTATCGGTGCACTGGCATTATCAGATGGAATCGGATGTTCGCTATTCTCTTAATAGCTCTCACTACCTTATTCGTCTCTACTATCTTGACCAGTTGCTCTTCTTGAATTAGTAGAACCCGACATCTATCACAATATTCATAAGAATCATACTTAAGTTAGTAAGGAGAGATATCTTTCATATTCATTCTATACCCTATCAGTAACTTTGACATCTTAGTGGCATGTAAACTATTTTTATATCAAACTACATTTGTTTTCTGCCGAGAATCGGCTAAACCTTTAGCTCTAATACCAATAAATGTAACACTCATCTCCTGTATACCGATATGTATACAATGTACATATGTCGCATCACTAATATTATTGTTCCTAATTCGAAATCCCGTAAAATTTTGTTTTATTTTATAAAATGTTTTAATTCACCTAAAATATAACATACATTAACTTAAATAGATGAACAAAAAGAGATGTTCAAACATTTCATCATTTTACAATGGTTTAATCTAAATACTGCTCAAAGTGTTTTTACTAAACCCTATTACATGCCAACTAAAATATAACAAAAGTAGACAGGTATGTCAAATGGTTACTAATGAGGTGACTTTGGCTTGGATGTACAATGCTCTCCTTACTCAGCTTGTATTCAACCTACACGTGAAATAAACACACGTTAAGTATTACTTAGTGAGGAAAAAAGTAATCATACAATAGCATCAATATATTATTATCCTTTATAGATAAAATGCCAATTCCTTATTTTCCATTCATCATCATTTCTAGGTAATGCACCCGTAGTGCCCATACGACATTCATAAACATATTATGAAATCCGTGTTTTGCACACTCATGCCGTAATGGTTATTCATCCACATAAGATGAATTCCATGAAATGCACACTTAGTGCCGAAAAGGTTATTCATCCACATAGGATGAATCTTGTGAAATGCGCACTTATTGCTGAAACGATTATTCATCCACATAGGATGAATTCTCTGGAATTCACACTTAGTGTCGAAACGGTTTTTCATCCACATAGGATGAATCATGTGAAATGCATACTTAGTACCGAAACTGTTATTCATCCACATAGGATGAATTCCGTGAAATGCACACTTAGTGCCTATTTGGTAATCACCACATACATTTTAAAACAGTCATACATATATGATTAGTACATCATATAATTATACAATTAAATGCACTCACCTGACTATCCTTATTTTGTATCCAAAAGGTAAGGCTGATTACTCTGGTACTTTGCCCTTGCCCTTAGTTTTGCTTGTTTCGGGAACTTGGTTCTGATCTACTCAAGCATTCATAAAAACATATACCATACTCAATGTTAGAATATTTTCTAACCATTATACTAAAACAATACTCAAAAGAACATATCATTAATACCAATATCAGCCTATTTTAACATTTTTGGCTCCACAGTACCAATACTACTACCCTAGTACTGATACTTCTATATTATGGTATCCATACCCCTTTCGGGTATCGATACCAAAAATAGGTTCGATATTGCCTCGTATCGATACCCTTACCATGGTATCAATACAACCCTTTTATGGTACCGATACCCCCAACCGGTATCGATACCAAAATTAGATTCTATGTTTCTTGGTATCGATACCCTTATCATGGTATCGATATTGATTTAATTAGTATCGGTACCACTCATCTAATTTATCTCATTTTAGCGTATAGTATCAGTATTATTCTTAGTAGTATCGATACCCTCACCCAGAAATTCCAGTTTTCAGCTGGAAAATCACCAAAATGAGGTCAAATTTCTTTATATTTACCCCCATTCAATACTATTAAACTCTTCCTTAACTATCCATACTAATATTCCTTCAATTAGTCTCTTAAAACATCTAAAATCTTTCAAGAACAATCAATTCTAAGAATCAAACCATTTTTCCTAATGTGTTATTAATCCAATCCAATGCTTCTAATCTCTCATATACCTCTTTGACAACTCAATTTTACCAATAAACATCCATAAAAATCCTATTTTAAAATATCCCTCAAAAACTCATTTTCTTCAATCTCTAATATTTCATCCGTAATTTAGTTTTGATCCCCTTTAATCCTTCCTTAAGCTTTTAGTATACTCAATGCTTCAAAACCCAACCAAAAATGAAGGAATAAACTAGAAATTTGAAATAATCCTTTTTCTATGGATGAGGCTTTTCCACGGGAAGGAGAAGGAAAGGAAGATAACTTTTGAATCCCTTACTTTCCCCTTTTCTTTTCTTTAATATACACTAAGGAAAATGAATTAAAAATTCATTCTCCTATAAAAGACTAAAATGCCCCTTTTTCTTTTCCTTTGTTACATTATAGTCTAAACTACTCATCTAACTCATTTCTTATCTTTTATCAATTTATCAAATAGATTCTCACATTTTAAATCTTTTAAATAGAGTCCTTAATTCACTATTTGGGGCATTACATGCGCTGACAGTCCCAATAGAATAGACAATAATCTAACCACGTGAATTTCTAGTTTGCATGCTTAGAATAGTAAAATAAAGGCAAGAAATAAAGAAAAAATATCCTAGGGTTTGCAAGAGGTTTAGTGGTTCTAATTCCCCTAGCGACATGATTTGGGTTCTAAAAAAGGTCATGAGTTCTCCTTGCTGGTGCCCACTTAGGCCTGCCAGTCCCTCGATTTTAAACCCATCACAGGCTTATTCGGACCGAGTTAAACTCGAAGGGTACATTCCTCTATGTCCATGCGAATAATGAATTCATGTGAATAATGAATTCATACGAAGACATAAAGTATATGAACCCAGGAGGCTAATTTCTAGGCCCGTGCGAAGAATAAATTCCTATGAATGTGTCATTTTCACCCCCACTTAAAAAGGATTGGAGCTCAGAAATAGAGCTTGAAATGATTTTTTGAAAAATCTGAAAACACTGAAAGGAAACATCAGTACAACTATTTATTTAAACAAAAAATCAAAGGTAAATAAAATGAATAAAAAATAAATTTAAAATTTAAACTTACAATTTTTGCTAAAGAAGACAATCGGGTAATCGATTTTGGCCTGACTCTCAAAATCCCCAGTGAAGTCGCCAAGATGTCGCAACAGTACTTCAGGTGGCCCTGGGTTTATGCATCAACTTGGAACATTGTGATGGAGCCGCCACCGATTATTTTCGAGTTATGTGCATTAGACACCTCATTTTTGTCCAATTATAGGATATTCGTCTTACCAAAGAATTGTCAGATTCGGGAGTCGATTACAATCAGGGAAGAATTAACACCCCCAGATCGCCCTTTCGATACCACATGATAATCGAGTCATCTTAATTGCGAAAATTTATAGTTTAAATAAAATTTATGATCGATCCGAGTTTTTACCTTTGACGATTAATCGAAAATTTATGGCTCCTTAAAATAAAATCAATGTTAGGAAAAAAACAATAAAAAAAATAAGAAAGGAAACAAAATTAAATGTTGTAAGATAAAAAAAATGGTTAATATATCAACATATAATAAAATAAAATGAGGATTAAATTGAATAAAATTAAATTTTAGGGGCAAAATTATACGTGGTGACTAAAGTGGATTACACTTCAAAATAAGGGGACTGCAGAAATAATTTAACTATTTTTTATTTACACAACAGTCCCTGATATATAAATACCCAAAAACCCATTTTCAACTTCATTTGAAAACATTCTCACCAAAGCTCTCACCTCAAATTCTCTCAAGCACTCTCCCCATTGGCCGAAGCTCCCTAACCAAACCACAATCGTCTCCACCATTCTGGCCACTACTCACTGTGGCTGGAGACCACTAAGATACTCCAAAACACTCGTCTCACTCTCAAGAACCCAAATTCGAACCCCGAATCACCAAAAGCAAATCACTTCGATGTATATCTAGACTAAAATGTCTTATTTTTATCTTTAATCTCTAGCGACCCTTAATTTCTTAAGTGACAGTTTGTTTTCCTCGGTGTCGACTCTTCCCCTCATCGACAACGAAGCTAAGTTTTCCTCATCTATATACTTTATTTGATTTTTTGTGTTTATTTGGTGGGTTTCGAATATTTTATGCCTCCTCTCACCGATTGTTCATGTGCAAGTTTTATAGGCAGTTTGGGGGAGACAAATCCCACTTATTATGGTAAAAGACGATCCCGAAATCAATGGGATTTGATTGGGGTTATTTCCCTTCGATGCATGTTGCCTTTCTTGGTATATAGGGTAAGACCTTATGGACCCTAAGGTAATCCCTTAGGTTGGCTCATTTGCTTTGTGCTTAGGGTAAGTCCTTATGGACCTGAGGGCACTCCCCTCAGGTGGCTCCTATGCTTCGGCTAGGGTAAGTCCTTATGGACCCAAGGTGCTTCCTTAGGTTGGCTCCTACGCCCGATGTGCCTAGGGTAAGTCCTTATGGATGCAGTTCTGGGGAACTGCATATGAAGTGTTCGGATGAAGGGTATTACAATATTTTTTAAATTTGTTTTACTGAGATAAACTACTACTATGTTTATATTTTGTTTCTGGTTTTGTGGAACACACTAGACACCCATTTTCAATCTCATGAATATGTCATTCTGAAGGTTTCCTCTGAACTGTAAGCTTTTGGTCTATTACATGAAGAAATATTAGTGGAACCTTAACTCATCACTTGATCTTGTATATATCTGGATCAATAAGCAAGTTTTATACTTTTCCATTTATATACTTGTCCTTTAGCATCTTATGGTAGTTTTGTATTACCCGAGCTTTCCTAAAGCTCACTCTTTTACTTACCATTTCAGGTTAAAGAGTATATCATGTGCAGTTATCAACATCAGCAATAGGAGTTTCTTCAGTGTTGTTAGCGAGTACGATTCTAGTATAATTACGGGCATGTAGGTCATATTTTGTCTAATAATGTGAGTCAGTGATTTGTTTTGATATTTATTGTATTATTGAGTCTTGTTTTAACAAAAGAACATCTTTTTGAATTTTTGTAATTATTCTGACATGGTTTTACGATTTTAAATTGTGTTTGGTAAAATTTTATTTTTTCTTGTATTTTATTGTCGGTCGCTTCGATGGCCCTAATGTGACACTTTGGATTGGATTGAGTCACCCGTATCGATCTGAGAATGTTACAAAAGGCCTAGCACCGAAAAAATCTCAAATGATCTAAAGTTTAATTTTTCTGAAACAAAATCTCAAAAGAGGTTAGATTTTTCAATACTGGTATAGGTGTTATATTTATAAAGGATAGAGAATGAAGAACACAGTCTATCCAGAAGGTAAGAAAAAGATTAGCTCGAATCCTTAATGCTCTTGTCAAATCCAAAATCTGCTGACATTTCTTTTCAACTACACTATTTTATTGCAGTGTATGTGTGCAAAAATTTTGATGCACAATTCTTTTTTTCCTGAAAGAATCAACTAAGTCAAATATTTTAGCATTATAAATTATAAAATATTTAATCCTCACAGAAAATTGAGTTTCATCTAATCGATATAAGTCAATAATCAAATTTCTTACCTCATTTTTTACTTTTAGAGAAAAAATTCATAAAAATCTAATTTTATCATCAATCAAAATTAAAAAAAAGTGTGTTCATTTATACTTTTAACAAGAAAATGTCCTCACATATCTATATAAACAAGGTCAAAACAAGAATTTGTAACAGTCTGACTAATAGGGAAATGAAGCCTTTTATGCTTAGTCCTATGACATATTTCAAAACAGTTTCAATAGATACATTATTGCTCAACTAAGAGATAACTTCATTCTTTTTTTACAGGATTATCAAACATATCATCTCAAACATCGAAACTCATAGTATTACAATCAACAGAAAGAACCCTTATTGTTATAGGTTTTCAGTTCATATAGATCATCTACTTGCTTAGTTATGCTAATCATCTTCCAAAGTTTCAAATACTGTATAAAATAAGAGTCTTTAAAAAAACAACAACAAAAACCATCTGTTGAGTTAATCGATCGACGAAATAGCCAAGAGGGGTGAATTGGCAATTAAAAATTTGGTGGAAGCTTTTGCAGAAAATAGAAAATATTTGCACAGCGATTTAAAGTGGTTCGACTTTCTCAACCAAAGTCTACGTCCACTACCTTAGTTATCCACACTAAGGATTTTCCAACAAATTCACTAATTTGTTCTTTCTTTTAAGGACAAAGAGTAACCTTACAACTCCCTCAAGAATTATACCCCAAATTCTTGAGAACACTCTCTTTCAAAGAGAAGAATACAAATTTCGCAAACTTATAGAACAACCTCACTAGGCAAGATGTTTACACAATTCTAGAACAACGAAAGAACACTCAAGAATGAATAAAAATTGAGTACGAGTAGTGTTCTTGAAAGCAAAATGAATATTAAATGAAAATGGGCTTGAAAATGAGCAAATAATGAGGTTTGATGCTTTCTCTTTGATTCTCTCTCAATTCTTGTTTCTTGTTATTGATCAATGGCTCCTAAGCTTGTTTAAATACACCTTGGATCACTTATGAATGTTGGGGATCATTGGTGAAGTCCATAGAGTCGTTATAGTGTGAAAAACATTAAATAAAACAGTTGGGAGAGTGTGTGTATCGGTACACTATCAAGGTGTATCGGTACACTGTGTGTAAAATTCAAATATTTTGACCGTTGGTTAACTTAGTGCATCAGTACACTTGGTGTGCATCGGTACACTAATTATATTCGATGTTTCAAAAAAAGCCAAGAGTGCATCGATGCATGGTATGTGCATCGGTACATAAAAGGCATTCGATGTTCCAATAAAACCTAAGGTGTATCAATGCATGGTATGTGCATCGGTACACATAATGCATTCGATGTTCAATTAAATTAGGTGTGTATCGATGCATTCAATAGTGCATCAGTACATCCCTTTGAAAAATTAATTTTTGGCTCGATTAAGGTTCGAAATACTTTGTAAAAATTGTTTCAAAAATATTATAAGTTTAAAACACAATTTTACACTTTAGTAAGGATTGAAATTGACCTTTGAAAAACTTGGAGTAATATTTGTGATATTCGAATAATTGAATCGAATATACTTTTAAAAATGATTGTAAAATCTTAAAATTCAACAATACTTAATTTGTTATATCGAAACATCAAAATGTTTTCAACAATCCCCCCCTTTTTGATATAACAAAACACTTGAGTAATTTTAAGATTTTTTATGAAAAATAATTTTTGAAATCAATTTTGAAAATTACTCCCCCTTACTATGTTCTCCCCCTTTTTGTTAAATCAAAAAGACTCTATAAAACTTTTTTTAAAAAACAAGATATTGAAAAATTAGCCAATTGATATTTATAAAAATAGCTTAAGTTGCTAAGATCATAATCAAGAGAAAGGTTAACCATTAGTTCCATAAATCAATATTCATAAATAATGTGTAATGGTAAATTGGTCATATTTATCTAAAATGTAAAATGATGCAAAATTAAATAAAACAATATAAATTAATCAAACCAAAACCATATATATATATATATATATATATATAAAAGCATTCAAGTTCAAAATATCAAATTCAAACATTCAAACATACGTATCATCCAAAACATAACAATCCAAAAACATCAAAGTGTTTTAATAATAAATCCTAAGTTCAATCCAAGAAAACTAAGCAAGGCAAGGTCTAATCATCCATAAGAGGATCGGGAGGAGGAGGATAATGTGCTCTCATCTCGAGTGTAAGCGCATTTAATCGTTCGTTCATAGCTTCATTGTTTGCGCACATCTCTCGTTGAATTTCCAATTGTTGAGCCCCTATAGAAGTTAAATGGGACTTTATGGATGCAAACCTCAGATCAAAAGACTCCAAAAATGATCGAAAGTATGGAGGCATTTGATCCTCTTTCTATTTCGGCTCGTCTGGGTATGTGATCATCAATATCTTGCATAAGTTGTTGAAGCTCTGGATCATCGTCCGCAGGTGGTGCCGGTGGAACTTGTGAAGAGCTAGCTCCCGGTGTTTTCTCGACGGATCGAAACCATTGACCCTTGTCCTCTGACCATCCTGATTTCTTTAATAATGTGAACTTTATTTGGTTCTTGAGAGGGATGGAAATATCAAGCGTGACCCTAAGGTTTAGTTTGATAAATAAATTACTAAGGAGACAACCGTAAACTAATGTTTCTACATTTTTGGATGGGACAGTGTTTACGGTATCTACTAATTCACTGAAAATGATCTGTGGCAAATTTATTTTCTTGTTATGTTGGATACAATGTATCCACCATAAATCTAACTCTAAGAGAGGATAACCTACCTCCAGATGGTCTAAACCACCAAGAGATGATCAAGTGCAGAAAACGCTCATGATGAGTTCTTAAGGTACTTGCACTACAGTCTCCTTTTCATTATCTAAACCTATGTTATCTAGTCCAAAATTGGTAGCGATTGTGTCAGAGTCAATATAAACGAATTGACCTAGAAGATAGGATCGACTTCCTATGGTTTCTTTACGAGCTTCGTTTTGGACACAAACCGCATTAGAATAGAAAATGTAGACTAGTTAATGATAAACAATAGGTTTGAGGTGAAAGAGCTTATCAAATTTCCAGGATTTAAGCGTAGGAAGATAATGAAAATTCATATCAACCATAGCTTGGATCGAGGGGATACACTCTTCCTGGATTTTTATGACACAAAACAATTATTATACCTATGGTAAAGATCTTGTCTACGACTAGGGTCATTGAAACAGGAGTTTGGAATAGTCTGGTCATTCGGGTTTGGATTTGGATTGGGTGGAGGAATAGGAGGTCGATTTTGAGGTTGGTTTGAATACCGACTAGAGGATGACCTAGGGCATTTAGACATGATTAAAGGTCGGAAAGGGTAAGATTACCTACAAATTTGAAACACATGTATTCAATATAATCAATCCCAAAACTCAATACGAGTCATCAATAGTCAAGGTTCTCTAAATAATATCCTAATGGGCAGTTTTTGAAAACTATTTTGAAAACAATGTTTGAAAAATTGTAATATGTATAGTTTTCATGAAAACAACATAATTAAATCAAAAACAACAATTTTAAAATAAAATTTTTTTATTTCAAAATGTTTGAAAAATTACGAAAAATCTTGTGTTTTTCATGAAATTAGTTGTAGAAACTAGTTTATAAACATCATATAATCAATGCCCGCTATAAAGTTCAACCTAGAACTAATTAAAACTATTCCTAAGTTTAAGATTAATAAAATAATAGTTTTTAGAAAAATACCTTGAAGATTTTCGGATTTGAGAGGAATTTGATGATTTTTGCACGGATTTGTTGATGCAAGCAATATTAGGAGTTGGAATCCGACTTAAATTGTTGGTTTTGAAGCAATTTTGAGAGTATGGGTTGAGAGAATAAGAACGGCGGAGAGTGTTTTAGTTTAAGGGTTTGGCAAAAAGATGAAGTTTTAGGGATTTAATACCCCAAACCCGACGGGTGTATTGGTACACTACATAGTGTATTGATGCACATTCAAGGCATGCATTGGTGCACTTTTGTAGTGTATCGATGCATATTCAAGGAATGCATCGGTACACTTTCTAGTGTATCGATGCACTTTGCACAAAAATGTCAAAAATCTGTTTTAAACACTTATAATGCTAAATTAATTAGTTCTAGTGGTATTGGCAACTCATAGATTGAAAATTTACAATGTTCAATCAATTAAATCTATCCTTAAATTTTATTTGAACATATAATTAATTTTCACTAAGAATCATAAACTCACCCTAACTATTAGCAAAGAATGCAATCAAAAATATTATTTTTATAAGTATTTTTCATTTCTAATTAAAAGTGCTAAAAATATTTTAAACGCTGAGTGAAGATAGGTCAGTTAAACCTAATTCTATCCTAAGTGTCC
Organism: Hibiscus syriacus; assembly: GCF_006381635.1. Classification (NCBI taxonomy): domain Eukaryota; kingdom Viridiplantae; phylum Streptophyta; class Magnoliopsida; order Malvales; family Malvaceae; genus Hibiscus; species Hibiscus syriacus. The sequence goes on from NW_024062191.1 coordinate 35,235, forward strand.
AAAATCTTTCTTTATCAAAAGGTTTTGTAAAAATATCCACTAATTGATGCAATGTATCAACATATTCTAGAACTATATCTCCTTTTGTGACATGATATCTAATGAAATGATGTCTAATTTCAATGTGCTTAGTTCTAGAGTGTTGGATGAGATTTTTAGTGAGAAAAATAGCACTAGTATTGTCACACTTGATAGGTATAGTCCTACTTCAATTCCATAATCTAAAAGTTGTTGTTTCATCCATAAAACTTGTGCACAACAACTACCGGCTGAAATGTATTCCGCTTTAGTGGTAGATAATGCAACACAATTTTGTTTCTTTGAAAACCATGACATCAGCATATTTCCTAGGAATTGGCAAGTACTGGAGGTGCTTTTCCTATCTATTTTTCATCCTCTATAATCCGCATCAGATAAAGCATGCAAGCTAAAGCTAGAGTCTCTAGGATACCAAAGTCCTAAACTAGGTGTGTCCTTAAGGTATCTAAAGATTCTCTTAACAGCTAGTAAATGTGATTCCTTAGGACATGATTGAAATCTAGCACATAAGCAAACACTAAACATAATGTCCTCTCTACTTGCGATTAGATAAAGCAAAGAGCCAATCATTGACCTATACAATTTAACATCCACACATTTACCTCCTTCATCTTTGTCAAGCTTTGTAGAAGAACTCATTGGACTGGCATGAGCTTTCCTATTTTCCAATCCAAATTTCTTGAGCATATCTTTGACGTATTTTGCTTGATTGATGAAGATACCATCTTTTCTTTGCTTGATTTGGAGTCCCAAGAAAAATGAGAGCTCCCCCATCATGCTCATCTTGAATTCACCTTGCATTAGCTTTGAAAATTCTTGGCAAAGAACATCATTAGTAGAAACAAATATTATATCATCAACATAAATTTGAACTACTAATAAATCTTTACCTTTTCTCTTTAAAAACAATGTAGTGTCAACCTTCCCTTTTGAAAAACCTTTTTCTATTAAAAATTTGACAATCTTTCATACCAAGCTCTAGGAGTTTGTTTTAAACCATAAAGTGCTTTTGTCAATTTAAAAACATGATTTGGAAATTTTGAATCTTAAAAACCTGGAGGTTGTTCCAAATACACTTCTTCTTTTATAAAACCATTTAAAAATGCACTTTTAACATCCATTTGATATAATTTAAATTCATTGAAACTTGCAAATGCTAATAACATTCTAATTTATTCCATCCTAGCTACGGGAGCGTATGCTTAATCATAGTCTAAGCCTTCTTCTTGAGTATAGCCTTGAGCAACAAGTATATCCTTATTCCTCACTATATTACCACTTTCATCAAGCTTATTCCTAAATACCCATCTAGTACCTACAGTAGATTTATTACTAGGCCTTTCAACTAATGTCCATACTTTACTTCTCTCAAATTTATTTAACTCTTCTTGCATATTCATTATCCAATTTTCATCATCTAATGCTTCTTGAATATTCTTAGGCTCTATGCATGTAATAAATACAACATAATTACATATATTTCTAAGAGAAGATCGAGTTGTTACCCCTTTGAACGGATCACCTATAATCTCACCATCCTTGACATAGTTGTACTCTCTTGGGTAAGAGACTTCCCTTTCTTCAATGGTTGGATTCTCGAGAACATCGTGAGTTTCCTCATCTTTTACTTCTTCCTTTGATGATGATTCTCCAACGTCATGTCCAACGTCATGTGCGTTTACAATGCCTACATCATCATTCACACAAGAATCCAGCCTCGAAAGGGGATTATAATCGAAAGCAACATGTATAGACTCTTCTACCACTGAAGTTCTTTTATTAAATACCCAATAAGCTTTAGAATTTAAGGAATAACCCAGAAAAATTCCTTCATCACTTTTAGCATCAAATTTGCCAAGATTATCTTTACCGCTATTTAAAACAAAACATTTACATCCAAATGGATGAAAATAACTAATGTTAGGCTTTTTATTTTTGAAAAGTTCATATGGAGTTTTCTTCAAAATAGGCCAAATCATTACTTGGTTAATAACATAACAAGCGGTATTTGTGGCTTTCGCCAAAAAATATTTTGGCAAATTGTTTTCATAAAGCATGGTTCTAGCCATTTCTTCTAAAGTTCGATTTTTTCTCTCAACAACTCCATTTTGTTGAGGGGTTCTAGGTGCTGAAAAATTATGGCTAATACCATTAGCATTACAAAACTCAGTAAATCAAATATTTTCAAATTCAGTGTCATGATCACTCCTAACACTAGAAATGGAGTAACCTTTTTCATTTTGGATTACTTTTGAAAATGTGATGAATTTTTCTAATGCTTCATCTTTAGTACTTAAGAATAGAACTCAAGTATATCTAGAATAGTCATCTACCAAGACAAATGCATATTGCTTTCCACCCAAGCTAGTAGTCCTAGTTGGCCCAAAAAGATCTATATGGATCAATTGTAATACTCTACTAGTTGATACATCATTAATGGACTTAAAGGAAGCTCTTTTATGTTTTCCTTTAGCACATGCGTCACATATTTTATCATTATCAAATTTTAGATTTGACAACCCTCTTATTAAATCTCTTTGAATTAGTCATTATAAAACACTCATGCTAGCATGCCCTAGTCTCCTATGCCATAACCAACTATCATGTTCATCCTTATCAACTAGGAATAAATTAGTCATATTTATTGAGTCTAAATGCATTATGTAAATGTTTACTATTTTATGACCAATGAGCATAATCTTGTTAGATGCAATGTCAATGACTTTACAACCATTTGTTTCAAATAAGACATTGTATCCTTTATCACATAATTGACTAATACTCAAAATATTATGCTTCAATCCATTCATATATAAAACATTTTTAATTTGTATAGAAGAGGTATTACCTATTGTACCTATACCTTCAATGTAACCTTTTCAATTATCACCAAAAGTCACCTTTCATCCATTTTTGTCGTTAAGCTCTATGAACCGGCTCTTGTCTCCGGTCATGTGTCTTGAGCATCAACTATCAAGGTACCATGAGTTTGAATTTGTTTCTCATGCCTTGTAGCAATGCTCCTTTTCCTACAAACATAGATTAATTTTTTATTTTTAGTACCCAATTTCTTTTGGGTCCATATTCATTAGTTTCTAAAATCCTAGTCCCCTTGGGTATCCAGTTGTGTAGGATATCTTTATATTTAGTAGTAATGAGTTCTTTAGGAACCCATATACTTCTAGCGATTTTACCATTAAAGGCTCTTTGAGGACCTCTATGATTGTAGTTTTTAAAACTTTTTCTAACAAAGTTGGATTTTGAATTTTTCTCATTTTTCAAAACGTTTTGTTTCAACTTTATTAAAAGAAGCTTTAAGATCATCAATTTTCTTTTGATAATCATCATTTACTCTTGAAAGTAAGTTATGCAAATCAGTATTTTTCTTTTCAAATTAATCTAATTTGATTTGCAATTCTTTGACCTTACTTTCAAGATCAATGTTGGTCTTGGATATGAGATTATTTTCGTTTTTCAATTTTGAGATATCATTTTTTTATTTTAAAAATAATTTATCATAATCCAAAGCCAACCAGTATATTCCTCTAACAGCTCATCAAAAGAATAATCTTCGAAGTTAAATGAGCTAGACGTTACCTGAGAATCCTCTCTGAAAGCCATCAAGCACAAGTTTGCTACTTCTTGTTCCTCTTCATCGGAAACTTCTTAATCGCTCCATGTAGCCACGTGTGCCTTATGCTTCTTATTGGATTGACCTTTTTTCTTTAATTATGGGTAATCGTATTTGACATGCCCAGGCTTTTTGCATTCATAGAAAATGATAGGGTCCTTCTCTTTTGATTCAGTTTTGAAGCCTTCATTTCTTTTGAATTTTCTTCCTCTGTTGGGCTTCATTAGTTTTCTAAATCGTTTGGCAAATAATGCAATTTCCTCGTCATCGTCATCTTCATCAGAATCACTCTCATATTTTGTGGATTTGAGAGCAACTCCAACGTTCTTCTTCTTCTTCTCTATCTCCTTCTTTGTCTCGTCCCTTTTCTCAAGGTCTTCCTCATCTTGAAGCATCATTTCATGTGTGAGGAGAGAATTAATAAGCTCATTGATGGTTAAAGATTTTAAATTTTTAGCCTCGATAATTGTCGTCTTCTTTGATTGTCAAGCTTTTAGAAGAGATTAAACTAACTTCCTTACAAGCTTCTCATTTGGAATGATCTCTCCATATGATTTGATACCATTGACAATAACGAAAAAATCTATCCGTCATAGCTTTGATGTCTTCATCCGGTTTCATCCTGAAATTTTCATAGCTATGAATTAGAAGACTAATTTTAGATTCTTTTACCTCATTTGTGCCTTCATGAGTGACTTGTAGTTTATCCCATATCTCCTTGGTGGTTGTACAAGATGAAACTCTCCCGTATTCACCTGGCCCAAGAGCACAAAAGATAATATGGATAGCCTTTGAGTTGAGCTGGAACATTCTTTGTCTCTCCTTCACTCCACAATCTTGAATGAGTGGAAGGTATGATGTATCCGTCTTATATAATATTCCATTCTCTCATATCACTTTCTTGAATAAAGTACCTTATTTTATTCTTCCAATAAGCATAATTAGCTCCATTGAAGAAAGGAGGCTTGTTGATGGGCATTGAATAAAGACCAAAGTCAAAGTTTGAAGTAGAGGACATTGATGACTTGAATATCGATATAACTCTTCCCGAATCGACTCAAGAGGCGATTAAACCTTCAAATGAGTGAGGCTCAAATACCAATTGTTGAGTTAATCGATCGACGAAATATCCAAGAGGTGGGTGAATTGGCAATTAAAAATTTGGTGGAAGCTTTTGCAGAAAATAGAAAATATTTGTAAATCGATTTAGAGTGGTTCGACTTTCTCAACCAAAGTCTACGTCCACTACCTTAGCTATCCACACTAAGGATTTTCCAACAAATTCACTAATTTGTTCTTTCTTTTGAGGACAAAGAGTAATCTTACAATTCCCTCAAGAATTATACCCTAAATTCTTGAAAACACTCTCTCCCAAAGAGAATATTACAAATTTCGCAAACTTACAGAAAAACCTCACTAGGCAAGATGTTTGCACAATTCTAGAACAAAGAAAGAACACTCAAGAATGAATAAAAATTGAGTACAAGTAGTATTCTTGAAAGAAAAATGAATATTGAATGAAAATAGGCTTGAAAATGCTCAAACAATGAGGTTTGATGCTTTCTCTTTGATTCTCTCTCAATTCTTGTTTCTTGTTATTGATAAATGGCTCCTAAGCTTGTTTAAATACACCTTGGATCACTTCTGAACGTTGAAAATCATTGGTGAAGTCCATAGAGTCGTTATAGTGTGAAAAACATTAAATAAAACAGTTGGGAGCGTGTGTGTATCGGTACATTATCAAGGTGTATCGGTACACTGTGTGTAAAATTCAAATATTTCGACTGTTGGTTGACTTAGTGCATCAGTACACTTGGTGTGCATCGGTACACTAATTACATTCGATGTTTCAAAAAAAAAAGCCAAGAGTGCATCGATGCATGGTCTGTGCATCGGTACATAAAATGCATTCGATGTTCCAATAAAACCTGGGGTGTATCGATGCATGGTCTGTGCATCGGTACACATAATGCATTCGATGTTCAATTAAATTAGGTGTGTATCGATGCATTCAATAGTGCATCGGTACATTCCTTTGAAAAATTAATTTTTGGCTCGATTAAGGTTCGAAATACTTTGTAAAAATTGTTTCAAAAATATTTTAAGTTTAAAACACAATTTTACACTTTAGTAAGGATTGAAATTGACCTTTGAAAAACTTGGAGTAATATTTGTGATATTCGAATATGTGAATCGAATATACTTTTAAAAATGATTGTAAAATCTTAAAATTCAATAATACTTACTTTGTTATATCGAAACATCAAAATATTTTTCAACACCATCTTTTGTCAATTGAGAAATAAAAATTAAATTAAAAACAAAATATGGTATGAAAAACACATTTTTAAGGACTAAATTTGATAAAATATCAGCTGTTCCTGGATGTGTAACTTTAATGAGTTGTTCATTTGGTAGTTTGACAAATTTGTTACTAACAGAACAATAACTAATTGAATTTACAATATGATTTGTGGATACTGAGTCTATAATCCATTTAATCTTTAAAGTCTGGTTATAACAAGTAATTACCATACTTGTATCAACTGCTGAAGTTGCATCAAAAACTGAAGAATGATCATTGACGAGACTAAAAGTAATAGATCAGCAGAAACTATTAAACTTTGGTTATCAAGAGAGGAACTAGAAAGTAGAATTGCTTTATCAATCTAACTTCGATTGGAGCTTTTATATCCATGTGAAAAATCATATTTTTAAAAACACTTATTTATTGAATGTCCATATTTTCACAGTATGTCACTACAGCAAAACCGTTCTACAACGGCGTTTTTAGCGGCGTTTTGAGTGTAAACGCCACTAACTTTAAACATATAGCGGCGTTTACATTTCAAACTCTAAAAAATGGTAACTTTAGCGGCATTTTTATACAAACGCCACAATAGGGTTCATCTATAGTGGCATTTTTTCAACATCCGCCGCAATAGAGTAGTACTTTAGCGACGTTTTTATACAAACACCGCAATAGGGTTCATCTATAGTGCATTTTTCAAAAAACGCCGCAACAGAGTACTAATAGATCTTCTATGTTGAACAAAAAAAAAAACACCGTTATAGGACAAAAAAACGCCGCTATAGACCAGTTTTGCTATAGTTCGTACATGTAGATTTCTTATCAGAATTACAAAATTTCTTTGAGTTATATCCACTTTTAGAATTATCCAATCATGTATCTTGTTTATACACATTATTTCTACTATTAAGAATATATTTTTCAGCAAGCAAATTGTTGGACTCACTCATAAAAACAATAGTACTAAGAGATCTTCCATGTTGAACAATAATGACAAAGATTTCATTAATAATAGGAGTAGATTTCATCATCAGAATCTAAGATTCTTTAATAAAAAAAAAATCTCATTTAATCATTTCAAGAACCTAAGAATAATTACGTAGGATCTTCCTCCCTCGGTGCTTTGATTGAACCATCAACGAAATGTAATTTTTTTTTCTCTTGGAAATCAAGGACATTCTAATAGATCTTGTCCAACTATAATAGTTGCTCCCACTGAATAAAGTAGAAGTTAAAGATTAATAAAGGATTTTCATTAGGATGTATATAATACTCACTCCTAGGATTATTGTTTTTGAAAAAAAAAATGACTTGAATCTGTCGAATTTGAAGAGTCTGAATTTTCTGATAGCATAACGAACTAACTCTTTTCTAACTAATTAACCAATTATTTTTTTCTTTTTTTTATTAAATTTGAAGTGAATATAATGGATAGTATCTGATTAAAACTCTTAATCATTTGATAATAAATATTCATACTTTTGTATATGCAATGTTCTAGTCTAAAACTTTAAGAGATAACAACAAATACTTTAATTATTGAGATCACTGGATTCGTAGAATTCTTTTTGTATAGCACTTGTCAAAATACTTCCTCTATCCCATTTAAAATGTCCCTTATTGACTTTTTTGGGTCAAAATTTTTCAACTTTGACTCGTTATTATTTAAAATTTATTATTGATAAAAATATGAAAAATATACTTTAAAATCTTTGATCAAATTGTTTCGAAATATATATTTAATTAAATTTATTTTTTAAAATATTTAAAATAATAATGATAAAATTTTAAAATTTTTAACTTTTAAAAAGTCAATAAAGAACTTATTTTTTTAGTAGAATGCATCATAAGGAACTTTTTTTTAGTAGGACGGATGCAGTAATATTTAAGAATTTTGTTGAACTTATAGGTATTGTGGGCTATATAATACAGTTTCCTTTCACAAGCTCATACAATTAATTTGTCCAGGGGCCATATTTTCTGTTATTATCGATGATATCCACTAAATCAAATCCACTTAGAAACAAATCATCAATTTAATTAAAAATTTAGCGTGCAAATAAGTACATTTTGATTAAAAAATATTAATAATATCAACGATTGAACTATAAATTATAAAATTAAATACGAGATTAAAATTTAAAATTTTTAAATATACTTGCTGGAAATAAAATAGCAAACCTATGAAACTCGTTAACTTTAGGATACATGTTTTAGGTTTAATGATTTTTTATTATTTTCAAATAATATCTATTTTTATTTTTAAATTTATTATTTTTATAGTCAATTGGTGGGAATAAAATAAAAGATTTATTAAGCTGATACCTATTTATCTTTTTTTATCAATTTCAGTTATTTTATTTTTTACATAAAAAATTAAAATTAATATTTACAATTAATAAAAAATTAAAAATTAAAATAAATATGAATAAACTATTAAAATTGAAAATTTTATAAAATATATTAAAAATGTAAATTTTTTATTAAAAACACAAATAGTTTATACCACCTTAATAAATTTATTATTTTTGTCAATTAATTCAGTTTGATAAAATTAATAATTTAAGTGTTAAAAGAGGCGAAAAACTTTAATTATTGAAATGTTCTTTATTGGGGTAAAAATTTCATCCCATAACGTGAACATTTTCAAAATATTCAAAAAATTTATTTACAAATAAAAATATTTAAAATCAATTGAATAATAAATATTAAATTTATTTTTTAATCCTTTTACATAGAATACTTATCAATTTTTAACACCCGTTTATTTGATTTTTTACATAAAAATGAAAATATTAAAAATAATGTAAAGTATGTTTTTATTAAGCTAAAGTGATTATAAATTAATATATGTTTTAAATACTCTCAATCATTCGAAAATGAATGTTCAATCATCCTGTAGAAGTCACTGGTGCTCAAATATGTGATCTCTAGAAATAATTATCCGTTTAATCATTGAGGTAAGTTAGTCCGTGCATACAAGATATAAATAAATATATATTTAAATTATTAAAAATAATAAATCTTGTAAAATAAAAAAAGTTTCACAAAAGACAAAATGGTATAGATAGCTGATAAATTTACTATTTTTTATCAACTGATTCATTTTAAAAAAAATAAACTTTTAAAAGTGAAAAGAAAAAAATTAACATTTTAAGAAATTTAGAGGAAAAAAATCATTAGACATTTATTTAATGAATGATACAAGTTCCATATTATCCAGACACGTGTTGGGATGTCTTTGTTTTCCTATCTTCTTAGTTAACCTAACCATTAGGTGACCTGCAAACTTACGTGACTGCTTCAACAACGTCATCTTCAACGTTCTACACAAACTAATTAAACCAATCCTCGTCACAGACGTGTGCAACGTTTCTAGATTATGAATAAAAATATAATATAAAATAAAATTGAAAAATATATAAGAATTCGGGTATCGGAGATTCACGTACCGGGTAATCGTATATCTGGTTAAAAGAAATTTTATAGCTCAGGCCTAATACAAAAATCCATAAAAAATATAACTAGTCATGTATCTAATTCTTAAATTCTAATATTTTCATTATAAATAGTCGATAAATTTTAACGGGTCAAGTGCCACGTCAGTATCACAATCGTCAACGACAAAAATAATTGGTCAAATGGTCATATTATTTTTTTTTAAGTTTGAGAGTCACATTGAATGTAAAAAATTTCTTGAATCACATTAGTTTTTTTTAAAAAAAAAAAGTGCAGGACCTCATGTACAATTTTGTCAAAAAAATCACACTAGCCCATCTGACACATCATCAGTCACATCACCAACTATCGTGGACTACTATATCAGCATTACATCAGTATCACAACAATCAACGATAAAAACTATTGATCAAAAAGTTACATTAAGTTCTTTTTCTAAGTTCAATGGTCATATTGAATGCAAAAATGTTAGAGAGTCATGTTATTTATTTATTTTTATTTTTTTTGAAAAATACAAGAAGTTGAGTACTTTTGCCTTATTCTAAAAGGAAACTGAAAACAAAAACTTCTCTCAAAAGGGAAATAAAATTCCTCAAAGAGGAAACGAAATTATCTTTTTTAATTTTTTAACGATGAGTGAACATAATAAAAATAAAACGTAACCTAAAGTATGATTTTGAAAGGAAAAAAATGAGTGACCAAATAGAAAAAAAAAGTGATAGTTAGAGTATTAAATACATAGTTATTCCTTCTATTTTGTTCTTAATCGTCTTTCATGAAAATTGGGTTGGGGTGAGGGTGACGTTAATTAAGATCGCTTCGTTACGGTAATTAACAAACGGACGTCAGCCGAAGCCGGTGTCAACTTCTAGAAAATGACCCGATCATGTTGGTTTATTCTTTTTTTTCCCTTAATGAAATATTATTTGTTAAATTAAAATTATTAATATATATATATATATATATAATCTTAAACATCATACAAAAAGAAGACATGCAAACAGTTACAGGAAACTACAAAACATTGGTCTAAAGAATGGGTAGTTCTGAGGTGCGGCGCCTAAAAAACGGCTAATATACGACGTGACCGGTTAAATAAGTGACCGGTTAAAATTTAGACCGGTTATGTTATATTATTTAACCGGAAATATTATCAAGTACAATAACATATTAGGTTACGCTTATATAATGTAATAGATAGCGTTTATATAATAAAATAGGTATTTAACGGGAAATATTATCAAGTACAATAACATATTAGGTAGCGCTTATATAATGTAATAGGTAGCGCTTATATTGACCTATTTTATAAGTAAATCGGTATATTTATACCGGTAACATTGCAAATTTACCTATTACATTATAATTATCGGTTTCGATATTTCATAAAGTGTCGAAACTTTTTATAAAAGTATCGACACTTTATGCTTGCACCTCGTTGGGCATTAATATTTCATTCTGGACAAAAATATCGACACAAACTAAAAAAGTGTCGATACATGATTTAGACATATTCTCTCATAAAACCGATATAATTATACCGGTTTCATTGACCATTTACCTATTACATTATACTTATGGGTTTCGATGTTTTAGGGATCGATATTTTTTTAATAAATGTATCGACACTTTTTTAGGGTACACCTTTTTTGGCATTCTTTCTAGACCGTAAGTATCGACACTTTATGCTTGCACCTCGTTGGTTTTAATATTTCATTTTGGACAAAAATATCGACACAAACTAAAAAAGTGTCGATACATGATTTAGACCTATTCTCTCATAAAACCGGTATAATTATATCGGTTTCATTGAACATTATACTTATGGGTTTCGATGTTTTAGGGATCGATACTTTTTTAATAAATGTATCGACACTTTAAGGGTACACCTTTTTTGGCATTCATTCTAGACCGTAAGTATCGACACAAATTTAACAAGTGTCGATACTATATGATGACCTATTTTAGCATAAAACCGGTATATTTATGTCAGTTACATTGTAAATTTACCTAATACATTATAATTATTGGTTTCGATGTTTTCGGGATCGATACTTTTAATAAGTGTCGATACTTTATGTTGACCTAATATATTATGCGTGCACCTCGTTTGGGTCGATACTTGTTACATTGTTAATTTACCTATTACATTATAATTATTGGTTTTGATGTTTTTTGGGTCGATACTTGTAGTTATTGTACATACCTAAATATGTACTGCGAATTTAATGTTGTACCCACCCTTTAACTACCACTACCAATACCACATCCTATTGAAAGCAGCACGACTGAAACATGTTCAAAATGAACCTTTGCTTACATCTCCATCAACTCCTGGACCACTGAACTTGCACAACAAAATTTTTGCCATGGATAATACTGATGTAGACAATGTTAAGCCAACCGAGGAATGCCATGAAGTACATAATGTTGATGAATCTGACAGATTGGTTGGTCAGCTCTTCTGTTCATGTGATCAAGCTTGGTACTTTTACAAGGGATTCGCACGGGAACATGGGTTTAGTGCACGTAAGGGAACAACACGGCTTGACGTGGAAGCGAATGTGAAGACACAAGAATTTTGTTGTTCCAAAGAAGGGTTTCGAGTATCAAAAGTCAATACTGTTGATCGTCAACGTGCTCATACGCCAGTCACAAGAACAGGATGTAAGGCTAGAGTCGTAGTTACAGCAACAAATACAAACGATCAGTGGGTTATAAGTAAGTCTGATCAGAAACATAATCATGCATTGTGCACACCTGCTATGACACCATTTATGCGTTCTAATAGAGCTGTAAGTAAGGCTGATATCGATGAGGCAACAATATTGAAAGAGGTCGGTGTTGGCACATCACAAGTAATGAACTATTTAACGCAGCAGGCAGGGGGCTATCATAATGTTGGATTTATACATAAAGACCTCTACAATGCACTTCAAATAGGTAAAGCAAAGGAAATCGTCGATGGGGATGTGAATGCACTTATTGCCTACTTTGATTATAAGAAACATGATGATCCCGGGTTTTTTATGACATACTCGGTAGACAAATCGGGGGCATTGTATAATCTTATTTGGTCGGATTCTACATCGAGATCGGATTACACATGCTTCGGTGATGTAATTGTGTTCGACACAACGTACAAAGATAATTTGTATGGTCGACCAATTATGCCTATTGTTGGTGTCAATCATCACCATAACACAATTGTGTTTGCCACTGCCATAATCGCTGACAAGACGTCTCAATCTTTCGAGTGGGTGCTACAGAATTTTTTAGAAGCCATGATGAATAAATCACCTATTTCAGTTGTCACCGATGGGGATATGGCAATGCAGAGGGCTATCAAATCTGTTATCCCTTATGCTAAGCACATATTATGTTCTTGGCATCTTTCTCGCAATGCATAAGCTAACATTGGTGACCCAAAGTTTACAGCAGCATTCTCAAAATGCATGGCTTCCTGGTGGACAACCGAGGCATTTGATATTCAATGGCGTTCGGTTGTTTCAGAATTCAACGTCCAAAAGCATCCATGGGTGATTGAGAAGGGAAATACACGACACTTATGGGCACAAGCATATCTAACTGGTCATTTCTTTGCCAATATTCATTCAACACAAAGGTGCGAGTCTATGAATGCTTCACTAGCTATTGCACTGAAACACAAGAAGACATATTTAGATGTTGTTCGTGCAATTGAAGATGGAATTAGTAGAATGCGTATGAACGAGTTGAAAGCGGATTACTTAAGTTCCCATACGAAGCTCTTCCAGATCACAAAACTGGTCGACCTTGAAAGCCATGCCGCTGCGATTTTTACCCGCGAATCTTTTCGTGTGTTCCAAGATGAACTTATACGGGAGACATTGTATCGGATTGAGGCAGAGATTAAGTCCTTATCAGATGAATGTCAACATTATATTTTGTCAAAGTACGCAGAAAAAAATAGGAAATTTGAAATTAGTTTTGATTCTCGTACGAAAACTCTAATTTGCTCCTGCAAAAAATTTGAGACCGTTGGACTTCCGTGTCGCCATCAACTTCACATTTTGAAGCACTTGGACTACACATATTTGCCCGGGACTTTGATTCAAAGTAGGTGGACTAATGATGCGAAGGCTTCTACACCCAGTTATGTTGATTTGAATGTGTCTCCAGAAGTGATGCAAATGGCAAGGTTCGCTGCTCTACGTTCAACGTCAAGTAGGTTATGCTACATTGCATCAAATACAGACGAGTCTTTCAAAACCGCAAGAGATGAGATGAAAAAACTAATAGAAGAATTAGAAAACTCGTTTGGTTTGAATGATTCAGTCAACCAGAGCATTGTAGTAAACAACGTTCGTGACCCTCAACGAAAACAACGCAAGCGAAAAGAAGTGCTGAAGAACAAGGTCGAGAAGAAAATTAGGCGATGTGGGTACTGCAACGGTGAGGGACATAACAAACTAACATGTCCTCAAGTCAAGCTCAGTTTGAGTACAAGCACACAACCTACATCAACTGATTTTTTCGAAGACAGAATGGAATGACAACGATCTCCATATATCGTAAGTATCAACATGACTCCTATTGTGTATAAGAAACATGTACATATAAATATTTTGAATGAAGGAAGAAAAACCGCGTTACTTAAAATTAGCGACACAATATTAAAAAGTGTCGATATAGGTTATAGACCTATTCACTCATAAAACCAGTATATTTATACCGGTTATATTACAAAATTATCTATTACATTATAATTTTGGGTTCCGATGTGTAAATGTCGACACTTTTTGACAAGGTATCGACACATTTTTCTTCCATTCTGGACATAAAGTACCGACACAATATTAAAAAGTGTCGATATAGGTTGTAGACATATTCGCTCATAAAACCGGTATATTTATACCGGTTATATTACAAAATTATCTATTACATTATAATTCTGGGTTCCGATGTGTAAATGTCGACACTTTTTGACAAGGTATCGACACATTTTTCTTCCATTCTGGACATAAAGTACCGACACAATATTAAAAAGTGTCGATATAGGTTGTAGACCTATTCGCTCATAAAACCGGTATATTTATACCGATTATATTACAAAATTATCTATTACATTATAATTATGGGTTCCGATGTTTTTTCAATCGACACTTTTTGAAAAGGTATCGACACATTTTTCTTCCATTATGGACATAAAGTACCGACACAATATTAAAAAGTGTGAAAACTTTGTTGTGGATATCATGGAAAACAATGATATAGTAATGTGTTTCGATACATTTGCAAGCAGATGTAAAATACATTAATAACTAGTATTGATATTTCAACAATCCTCAAATGTATATGTATACAGAGAAGCAAATATGGAATAATTAATGAAAATATACACACAATATAATCACACCAAAATATACATACACAAGAATGTTCAAATAATGTACCGACAAACGAAATTAATCCGATGAAAAAGGGTTATTTCTAACGAAGTCCGGAACATTAGAGGCCTTCAACAAATTTTCCAAATACTCTCGTATGTTTCCGCCTTTTTCTGAGGATATACATAAATAATTTCAATTATCAAACTAATGAGGTGCAATTTTACTAACAATAAACTAAATTCGCATAAGCATGAATAAATTTGTGTCATACCTAGAGCATTGTCGTTCGAATAGGAAGCAGCGTCAAAGGTATGTGGACATATGTAATTGTATTTCTATATAAACACATAAGTTGTTAAAATAATCAATGTCTGAACACATGTTCAACTGGAAAAACATATTGCATAAATGCAACTTACCGGATTATAAATCATTTTTTCCGCTGAATCATCGACCAAAAGTGTATTTAGCTAGTTAAGATCTGGACACGCGTTCCAAACATCATTGAGATCTTTACAGTAGGTAACAGTATCGTATGTTTTGCATTTTGCTTGATCCTGTTCACAAACAGTCGAACATAAATATGTAGGAATCATAGACAACGAAAAGTCAGCAAACTGTAATGACATTCATCTTACCCACACGAATAGAAAATGCTCAGAAAATAAAGGTAGTTTCTCAAGTACACGGTCGACGTTATGCCTGAGATTGTAATCAAGTTTGAATGTTAACATTCAAATGTATATTAACGATTTTGACTACAGTAATTCAATTGCTCCAAACATGTTCTAACCTCATCTTTGAAGACCAAAGGGCAACAACAAAATTGTCGACACAAAATTGCATAAATTCAAATAATCCTGTTCTGAGGACAACATCTACAACATGAAGAAAATGAGATTAAAGTTCTACGCTCATATGTTAAAATAATGGATACAAAAGAATAGAATTAAAACCTGCAGGCAGTCTTGGGATGTAGGCAAGGACACCATTGAGATCAAAAATTAAAAGTTTTTTTGAAGGCGGCGTTGCAGACACGATATACTTGTTTGGATCATCATCATCATCATCATCATCATCTTCATCGTCATCTTCATCGTCAGCTTCATCTTCATTGACTGCTTGGTTGTCCACATCTGTTAAAAGAAAATAAAATACAGTTCAGAACGTGTAAATGTTTAGAAACATAAATAATGAATTACCTAACTCGTTTGATGTCGTTGACGTAATTCATCACGCAACATGGAGACTTCATGTTGCAATGATGAAATATCGGATCGTATTCCACTCACAAGGGAATCAATATGCTCCCGAAAATTGACCATGTATTCCATCACGGTTTTAATTGTGACATCCTCTGCAACTGGAGCTTCTTCCATCATTGCGTCTCCACTTGGTTGCTCTTCTTCATGGCCAACGAGGTCTATTTCCTCTCTCTCTTGATCTAATCCGACCTCCTTGACATGCTTCCAACCGAGTTTTTCAACAAAATCATATCCCGCTTTTTTAATAAATACCATGTCAATCTTGCGGGTTAATCGAATAGGGGCGTCATGCGAAAAATCAGCTTCCTTCTTCTTCAAAAGATGGGTGATGACACATCCATATGGTAGTGTAGTTGAAATTGTTGCTCCCTTTGTGACCATATATACAATTGTATTAAATATGAGTTTTGCAATGTTTGGAGCCATTTTGGATTTGGATTTATACTTTGCTATCCACCAATAATCGCTGTCTCAAAGCGTTGAATGTTTTCCCCCACTAGGCCGGATATACCATGTGAGCATTTTGTGAAACACTCTCGACTCTACATCGAGGTGAATTGGGCTATTTCTAGCAACCCATTTAATTGTAGACCAATCTACACCATTTTCATCTGAATCCCCTTTATTCGCTACACCTAAACCCTCCGCAATAGTTTCTGGAGATATATATATATCCTTCCCCATGACATGTGTATTAATTCCTATTATATTAGTCTTATTAGGCTCGTGCTGTAAGGAAGCATTGTTGTAGAAGACTCTAACTAGGTTGGGATAATATCTGGTTCTACACCAAGGAATTCAAGCCAACCCAAGATGTAAATGTGGATTTAAAACTAAATGCATATTTATCATCAAACAAGAAACCCAGGTCAATGACACGTTCGGGACGAATCTTCCTTACTTTAAAACTCGTCTGTCATCTTTGTTTCTCCATATCGGATCTAAAGTTCAGAGTTTCGAAGGACCTGATTTCCTCAGAAGAATCGTTTATTTCAGAAGGAGGTTGTGGTTGAGAAGAACTGGGTTGAGAAGAGCTTTGAGAAAGACCGCGCTTCTGACGCTGACGTTTTGGAGCCATTTTGGTTGGATGCTATTACAATGGAACACAAACACACTCAGGAAAAAAACTCCAATATAGAAATCAATCAAACCCATAAAATATCGATAAATTTACCTGAATATCTGATCGTCACTGTTATGATAACGCTAGTATTTTTCAGAGAGGAAGAGTTATCTTCTGCCTGATTGCCTTTATGTTTAGGGTTTTTCGATTTAGAGTACTATATATAATGAACGGTGGAAAAACACTTGATATTTAAATTAGTATCGACAAAACATTAAACAGTGTCGATACATATTATATACCAATTCTCCCATAAAACCGGTATACTTATACCGGTTAGATTGAAAAATTACCTAATACATTATACTTTTGGGTTTCGATGTTTATGGGATCGACACTTTTTATATATGGATCGACACTTTATGGTTGCACCCTGTTTTCCATTCATTCTGGACCAAAAATATCGACACAAACTACAAAAGTGTCGACACATTATTTAGACCTATTCTCTCATAAAACCGGTATACTTGTACCGGTTAGATTGAAAAATTACCTATTACATTATACTTATGGGTTTCGATGTTTATGGGATCGACACTTTTTATATATGGATCGACACTTTATTGTTGCACCCTGTTTGCCATTCATTCTGGACCAAAATATCGACACAACTACAAAGTGTCGATACATTATTTAGACCTATTCTCTTATAAAACCGGTATACTTGTACCGGTTAGATTGAAAAATTACCTATTACATTATACTTATGGGTTTCGATGTTTATCGAATCGACACTTTTTATATATGGATCGACACTTTATTGTTGCACCCTGTTTGCCATTCATTCTGGACCAAAAATATCGACACAAACTACAAAAGTGTCGATACATTATTTAGACCTATTCTCTCATAAAACCGGTATACATGTACCGATTAGATTAAAAAATTACCTATTACATTATACTTTTGGGTTTCGATGTTTATCGGATCGACACTTTTTATATGGATCGACACTTTATTGTTGCACCCTGTTTGCCATTCATTCTGGACCAAAAATATCGACACTAACTACAAAAGTGTCGATACATTATTTAGACCTATTCTCTCATAAAACCGGTATACTTGTACCGGTTAGATTGAAAAATTACCTATTACATTATACTTATGGGTTTCGATGTTTATGGGATCGACACTTTTTATATATGGATCGACACTTTATGGTTGCACCCTGTTTGCCATTCATTCTGGACCAAAAATATCGACACAAACTACAAAAGTGTCGATACATTATTTAGACCTATTCTCTCATAAAATCGGTATACTTGTACCGGTTAGATTGAAAAATTACCTATTACATTATACTTATGGGTTTCGATGTTTATCGGATCGACACTTTTTATATATGGATCGAAACTTTATTGTTGCACCCTGTTTGCCATCCATTCTGGACCAAAAATATCGACACAAACTACAAAAGTGTCGATACATTATTTAGACCTATTCTCTCATAAAACCGGTATACTTGTACCGATTAGATTGAAAAATTACCTATTACATTATACTTTTGGGTTTCGATGTTTATCGGATCGACACTTTTTATATATGGATCGACACTTTATTGTTGCACCCTGTTTGCCATTCATTCTGGACCAAAAATATCGACACAAACTACAAAAGTGTCGATACATTATTTAGACCTATTCTCTCATAAAACCGGTATACTTGTACCGATTAGATTGAAAAATTACCTGTTACATTATACTTTTGGGTTTCGATGTTTATGGGATCGACACTTTTTATATATGGATCGACACTTTATGGTTGCACCCTGTTTGTCATATTGTAAATTTGCCTTTTACTTTAAAGTGAATTTTGTAGTTATTGTACATACCCTCAATATATATGGAATGGCCATTCATTCTCGCACATGATGACAATTATGATGACATTTGGTATAATACAGACAACAATCTCCATATATCGTAAGTATCAACATGACCCTTAATGTGTATAAGAAACATGTACAACAACATACTGCTAACTTTTCTCATCTCATTCATAATTATATTCACATACAAAATTATAAATCGTATACAAAATTATAAATCTTATACAAAATTAACCCTACATTTACATCATTGCATCCTTTTAATATTCGTATGTATCATGGCAGCTTTTGTTATCTCTTGTCTTCGTTGATTTTGATTATGGCTTACGAGATCGTTTAATATTCGCGATCGATCCCACTCTCCAACAACCTATATTCAAATTGTCAGAACGTTAAGTATTGTAAACTACAGCATTCAATCTACGACTTTTAACAATTTTACCACAAACGAATTTTTCTTTCCACTTACAAAATCACCAGTTGCCCCTGTAGAACCGATCGATTCCATCCACATCATCACATACATGCCGCAATCATATCTGTTACAAAATTTGAAAACCACACATGTCAATTATGATGAATACTGCATAAATTAAGCTTTCTATTTGTGATAACATTTCATACCCATTCAATTGCTTATTCTTCTTATTCTCCACGAATTTGAAATTTTTCAAGGGATACTTTCCTAGAGATCCACAGGATTCAACCCAAATGCGTTTCTTATTATAAAAATCTAATATTTTAATCTGCATTAAAATAGAAGAAGTTATGATCCAAAAATATTATGCATTATAATTTACATAATGCCCTTTCATACATACATACATACATACAAATATCTTAGCATCCTTCACTCTCTGTTTAGCTGCTTCAGTTGTAAACATACTATCATATATTGTTGCAACACGATCTACCATATCCAACACCAACAGATACCAATGTGAATTATAGTAGTTTATTGTGATCATGATCTGCAACAAATTTCACACCCAATTTGACAAAATTCAACATTCTATATCCGAAAACATCATTTGCAATTGGTATGGTGTCTTACCTTCTCACAGTCGGTGAATTTCACATAGTTATTCAATATGGAACCCCAGAAGGTAGCAATACTCTCAACACTTTCTTTGTTGTTGGCATCCAACGCCTGCTGCTGCAATTACGCAACAAACATTATTAATTTATCGTCTATAACACTACTTATCTCCATTTATTAATTTAACTCACCGCTAAGTGGTATGGAAGGTAGCCAATCCTCCGGAGTGACTTCTGAGAATCGTAGCATACTGTCCAGGCGAGCAAATCAATAACCTAACAAAATTAATTACACAATCAGAACATATTCAATAAGTTTTAACATTTTCTACTTTCTACTTACCACACCGCCAACCCATTTCGTAGGCTTCAACGTTGCAACGTCGTATACACTAGCGAATTGATTTCCCGTTGAGATTACAGAATATATGTATGAATCATTAGGATTAATATGTTGTCATGAAATATTTAAATATAACTCACAAAGCAATATATTTCACTTACTCTGATTCTAACTCACTATTCCATAAATAATCACAAATTGCAGCTTCGATGTCATCAATTCCGCTTGGAATATCCGCTTTTTCAACCTACAATTTTGCATACAAATTTTTGTCACAACAACATAATAAAAATCAAATTAAGTTTTCTTTTATTCAACTTACCTTCTGCTTCTTCTTCTGGGGTGCAGGACATTCCGAATCCAAATCTGCTGCTATAACACTCTCTGGTGTATAAATGACATCGACTTCCTTCCTCCTCATTTCTTCTATCTCTTCTTCTTCCTCCTCCCTCTTTTCTTCTTCATATTTTTTCAGTTCATCGTATTTTTTTCTACATAGCTCTTCATCTCTTTTATTTCACCCTTCAATTGATCTCCTTCATCCAAGTATTATCAACCACCCCCTTCACCCGCGTAAGTTCACTCCTCAATTCCACAACCTCCTTCACCACTCCCTCAAATTTTTCACCCGTCACCATCTTAATATCACCCCTTAACACCCCAACTTCGTTCACCACTTCACCCCTCAACACCTCTACTTCTTTCACCACTCCATCTATTTTTCCTTCCACTACCCCCTTATGCCTCTCAAGTGTATCTTCGACTCTCTCAAGTTTCTCTTCGACTCTATCAAGTTTCTCTTCGACTCTTGATTGTCTTTGCATGATATCAAATTGGATTTTTTTGATATCAGCTAATTCAGACATCAAAATGTCGAAGTTACTATGTTTTCCCTCACCGTCGTCCCACTCACCGTCATCCCCCAATACAACCATCTCTCATTTCTTCTCCTCTGCCTCCACTGCCTCCTCTACATCCTTGCCAATAACCTTCAAAATTAAATTACAATATTAAGACATTGATTATATTCTTAATATTATTTAATTACATTTATTACCCTTTCTTGCTTCTTCGCTCTATCCAACTTCAACTTCACCATCACTCTAACCACCTCTTCCTTCCCCCATGCACGGATGCGTGCCACTCCGGTTCTTTCATAAGCCGGCACTGCCTCACAGCCCGACCAAAAATCGAACAGTGCAACCTGCATTTATAATAAAATTTATATTTTTATATAAAAACACAAAAAAGTTCTTCAACTCATTTACCTCTAAGATTGCTATGCACCCTTTGAGGTATCTTGGCTGCCCTTTTTAAAGGTGATTATTGATTCAATCAATCTCAAATGGATATATTCAGCCCAATTGAATTCACCCTTCAAGCCTTCATCGCAAATGAGCTTCATATGTTCCTTGTTCGTTGACGTATGACCCGTTGGACAAAGAAAGATACCGACAAGGTATAATAGAACTCTGGCCTTCAGCTCATCCCCAACGTAAGATCCACTTTTTATTTCCTCTTCAATTTCAGCATATGTCACCTTCTACTTCAAACCATATTTGGAGGCAAGTGTTTTCCAGTCCTTACTCTTACAGACTTCTACAACACTTTTGCCTTCATTTTCTACCCCCAATACGGCTGCAGCACATGGGATCCCGAGAGGAATGAAAAATCACCATACTTAGCAATACATTGTCTGACATCAAATTGCGCCATCAAGGATCGACATAATTCCCTCCGAATAGGTCGATCCCTTACTCCTACCAACGATCCAAAACCTATTTCTCCCAGCACATTCAACTGACCCTTCTCCTTAAGGTGTTTAATTAATGAATTCACCCTTTTAATGTTGTATCTTGTCGACACTTCCTACATTTTTTAACAATATATAATGTTATAGTTCTTATATATTTTGTATCAACGTATTTACAAGTTTAATGAATACCTTATTTTCATGTGCTTTCCTCCGTTCTTTGTATTCTTTACTATCATTCCTTGACTGTGTGATGTAAGGTTCCTTTTCAGCATCACTCATTGAATTCCATTTGGACCTCACATCTTTTGTCACCTAATATTAAACATAAATGTTTCTTAATCAATACATTAACATTAAATACTACTCAATGTCAATTTCATTTTACATACCGAACCGCTCTGTGTGCCATCTTCCTTCATCCTTTTGCATTCGGCCATACTGTCAACATTTAAAATTTGTAATCAATTTAAAGTTTATCGATACTTTAATCCAATTACCATTTCAACAATAATAACAAAAAGACATTGATACTTACTAGAAGTACATATATCCACCCTTTGGTTGCTTTCGAGTCTCGGCCTCAATTTCAAAGTCATCTGCGCCACCAACAATTTTCCAACCCATTGACTCCATTTTTCCTTCATATATCAGTTTACGCAAATCAAATTATTTGTTACATACACTTTATTCAATATACAAATATAGATAACTACTCTTGTGGTAAAACGGTTTTCTTCAAAAGAATTTGAATGGCCACTACAAAATGTGTCGGCACATTTATACAACCTATAATATCATTTTCTACCTATAATATTTAATAAAAGTATCGTCATTTATATTTACCTTCAATATCACTTTCTACCTGCAATCGGTCCCAAATGCTTCTTTACTCCAAAACCCCAAACAACACATAAAACCCTATTCGCGATTACTGTAATAATAAAAAACTAGGGTTTCGACAACATACTTTTCGATTCGACTGCATCAACAAACAAACAAACATCGCTTTAGAAACGCCTTCTGAAATGCAGCAACAATTATGCTTCGATTTCAAAAACTCGTCCGTTCTATCGATTTTCAGAGGATATTTAGATATGGCCTTTATATTTTCATCGGATATATTATTTATATTTAATCGATACAAATACAAAAGTGTCGATACTTTTATATCAGGTGTTGATACTTTCGAAAGGATAATTACCTATTTCTTTGAAAGTGTCGATAATTTATTACACGTACTTACGAAAGTATCGACACTTTCAATATATCCGGTATCGTTTTACCGGTTTTATCATTTTGATACCGGTTTTATCATATTTTTACCTGTTATATCGTTGTAGATCGATATATTTTTTTAAAGTATCGACACATTATAGGCGCTAAAACTGCTTCTCTTTTAAATTCACAAAGTGTCGATCCTTATATAAAGTATCAACACTTTCAATATATCCGGTAACGTTTTACCGATTTTATCATTTTGATACCGGTTTTATCATATTTTTACCTGGTATATCGTTTTGGATCGATACATTTTTTAAAAGTATCGACACTTTATAGAATTTAAAACTGATTCTCTTTTAAATTCACGAAGTGTCGATCCTTATATTAAAGTACCGACACTTTAAATGTATCCGGTAGAGCTTTACCGGTTTTATCATTTCAATACCGGTTTTGTCATAGTTTTACTTGTTATATCATTTTGGATCGACACATTTTTAATTTGGATCGACACGAACCGACAAGTTAAGTTTGCCGGTTGCACAATTTTTTAATATTTCTTCATGACTTAGACCTACTACATTATTATTAGTCAACATTTCCGGTAGCGCTAAACCGAATTTGTTAAATATCTTTTAATGTATCCGGTAACGCCGTATATTAGCCGTATATTAGCCGTATATTAACCCGCCTTTCCTGAGACAATCCCCTAAAGAATAGGGTAATTATGTTTCAAGTTTTTTTATGTTATTCAATGACTATTAAAATTATATAACAAATTGTCAATCATATTTAATAAATGATAAATTTAAGGGTGCAGTACACAAATGGTACCCCGATTATAGGGTACTACTTTATTAAGTTCATCGACTATTACAAGTTACAAAATGGCCATCCGATTATAGAATGTTACTTTGTTAAGTCTCTTGACAATTAAAAGTTACAAATAATCACATGACTATTCATTATGTTTCGAACTCATCCATTCCCGTTAAAAAATTGGTAGTTTCTAAGCTGAACGTTAACATGATGACCGAGATATGATAGTCGTTTGAGATTTCAAGATCAAATTTTATCATATCACAATAAGAAGTTAACATTCAGCTCAGAATGTCATCATTTTTAACGTAAAATGATGAATTATGAACATAATAAATAGTCGAGTGAACATTTTATAACTTTTAATAGTCGATGAACTCAACAAAGTAACACTCTATAGTCGGAGGACCATTTTGTAACTTTAATAGTCAAAGGACTTAACGAAGCATTACCCTATAGTCAGGGGACCATTTGTGTACTTTCTCTAAATTTAATATGTTAATTAAATATTTAAGATTATCTAAAGAAATAAATTACACATCAACACTTTAATATAAATAACCAGAGGTAATGTTCGATCGAGTCAATTCCAATAAAAGTTTTGAATTATTTGAGTTGACGAGTCTTATTTTATAACTCAAACTATATTTAATTTTTTTTAGTCAAGTCAAATGAAGTTTTCAAGTTTTTTGTTTAAATTTAATTCTAAATATTTATAATATTGTGATACTATTTGATTTCAATTTACATTATTATATAAATCATACGGAGTCGAGGGACTTGACTCAAACTTAAAAATTAATTCACTAATTACCAAAATTTCGAGTTGTTATAATTACTATTCAAGTTATTTGAGTTGTATTTTATAACTCGACTTGAATTTGAAATATTTTTCGAGTAGAGTCGAGTTTATGAAATTATAACTTGAAGTCAATTCGAGTCGAATTTTTTCGAGTTGAGTCAAGTAGAGTAAAAAAATTAATTTTTTGAGCTGAGTTGAGTTTTGCTCACCCTTAGAAATAACTATGAATATTATCAATTTGAAATACTAATAAAAAATATAAAGCTTAGATTTTAATTTCAGCATAGTAAATGGACTAAAACAATAATTAAACTAAAATAATATGGCAAATTACTTTGAAAAGTTCTTAACTACTTGTACTCTTCCTCTTTGTTGTAGAAAAAGAACAGGCATAACAATTAGCGCAATTTGATAGAATCGATTACCCAAATATATTTTGAATAATAAGATAAATAATATTTTTGAATCAGTCATTCATATATCCATATTTATAGTAATGTATAATATAAAATAGAGAAAATAACCTCAGTGACCAAAAATCCCATATAATATACGATTTTAACCAACTTTTTCCGGATTTGCCAAAATGACCAACAAAATCGCAATGCGATCGCTAATTCGCAACGCGATCTCCATTATCGCAAATTCGCGTTGCATTTTCGCAATGCGATAGTTGAAAATCGCGTTGCGATGGTCTACAGTATCGTTGCGATTTTCCCAATTCGCAATGCGAATAAGTAAATCGCAACGCGAATTGGGAAATTCGCAATGCGAATAAGTAAATCGCAACGCGAATTGGGAAAATCGCAATGCGATACTGACTATCGCAATGCGATAATAAAAAATCGCAACGAGATACTTACTTTCGCAACGCGATACTGACTTTCGCAACGCGATAATACATAATCGCAATGCGATTTTCAAAGCGCCATTAGTATCCTGGCCAAGTATTTTATTTTTAAATTCCAAACATGAATATAAATATATTGGAACACTGAACTGTCCACAGTATATCCCGTAATCGCAACTCATAACCTAAAACCTAAAATCACAACTCAGTCCCATCTCCATCTCTCACTCTCTCACCCATCTCCGACGAAATCCGTCCCATCTCCGAGAAATTCGTCTATCTAAATCTCTCAGAGCCACCCTCACAATCAGAAATGGAAAATCAACCAAATCAACCAACGAGGGTTAGTTTTTTTAATTATTTCTTTTTGAAATTTTTGCATTATTATTAGGTTTTCATATTGAAATTGATGATAGGTTTACTGGTAATTTCATAATAGATTAACCATTTGACTTAGATTGCTTATTAAATCAACCAAGAATCGCAACGCGAAATGCAAATCGCAACGCGATTTAGTTTCGCGTTGCGATAGTCATTTTCGTGTTGCGATTTTCATTTTCAGAAACTATTCTTCTTCTGCAAATTGAAACTTGAATGAATTGCATTACTTCAACCAAAAAACAAAGAAAAATACGAAATTCACAGTGTTGCATATTAAGTTTGAAGAATAAACTACTACTATTTATGTTTATTAATGTTTTTGGTATATCTTCACAGTGTAGTTTTTGGTATATCTAATTTAGTATGTTTATTGTTTTTGTAGAACTTTTATTCGGCTCAATTGACCTTGAGAAATAAAGTCAGCCTGGCCAAAACAATTGCGTCGAAGCTTTCACCTGCACAAAGAAAAATGTTTGAGGATACATGCTTCGGGCCATGGCTGAAAGTACAACATCCCGGTGGAGATGCGATGTTGACACACCTGTTTCTTCAAACCATGACTAGAGATCTACCAGAGACTATACAACGTCGTGATGAAGAGATATGGTTTGATTTTCCACCGGCGTATACGTGTTTTGGGCGGGAGGAGTTTTGCTTAATCACCGGTCTACGCTTCGGACACGATGATGTAGGTCGGTACACTAGACACATTACCCGCCCATCATGGCTATCCCGGGTTTTTCCTGAGCTGGAGAGGCCGAGTCTACACGTAGAAGACCTGACAAGATTTTTGAATAATAAAGATGGTTTTACTCGGATGGATGACGTCGACGTTGTCCGAGTATGCCTTCTAATTCTTTTGCATGCCGGCATTTTAGGCAGAGAGGCCAGACAACCTATTCCAAATGATCTAATCAAATTGGTAGAAGACCTAAATGCATGGAACCTGTTTCCGTGGGGCTCGTATTTATGGAAAGCTACATGGAATAAGTTATCGTCTGCCTTGGATGATCGAAAAAGTTTGCATGGCGATGGTTCCAAATACACTTTGACAGGCTTTATTTGGGCCTTTAAGGTAAGAATTTTTATATAATGTTTCCAAAATTATAAGTAATTATTTAACAATTACTAATGTTTTGTTATTATATTGTTTGTAGATTGGATATTTGAGGCCTTTCCCGCCATGAAGACATATGCAATAAAAACTTCAAATAATATTCCCAGGGCTATTTCCTGGAAGAGGAAACGAACCTTGCAATGGGAAGATTTACTACGGTATACGACAATAAATAATGTAAGTTAACATAAATACTACCATATGTTTATAAACAAGTTATTACTAGTACACATTTAACTTTGTTTAAGCTTTTATATTGTTAGGAGGCCAACACTCCTCTACAGAGGCTGACACCCACGGAAGCTGAGCTTGCCACTGATTGGTGGCAAGCTAGTAAGCGTTTTTTTGATGGAACGGTTGATGAGCAGCCTCCACTTCGGGAGCCATCACCTCGCCCAGAGCTATCACCTCACCTAGAGCCATCATCTGATCGACCCGGCTATACACCTCCACAACGACAGCCATCACCTATTCTTTCACATCATCGAGCCTCTTCTCCACCATCACCGCAAGATAGGCGACCGGCAAAGATGTCACGACGTTTATCTCCCTGTTCTCCACCTCCACCTCAACGGGATGAGTTAGGGGAGTTACGTGATGAGGTCAATGCCTTGAGTGAGGAGGTCGGTACTTTACGCAAAGACGATGGTGCATGGCGTGTTGAGGTGTCTACATTACGCGGTGAGGTAGCCGCTCTACGTGAGATGGTAGCATCGTTGCAGAATGAGGTTCATACTCTACGCAACGAGGTAAGTTTAAGATTTTTCATACTCGTAATTCATTCGGTTGCTGCCAATCTGTTTTTGTTAGTATTTGTTTTTGGTTTTTGTTTTTGTCTTTTGGTTGAAGTAATGCAATCCATTCAAGTTTCAATTTGCAGAAGAAGAATAGTTTACTTTCGCAACACGAAAATGACTATCGCAACGCGGAAATGGCTATCGCAATGCGAAATGAAAATCGCAATGACAAAATCGCAACGCGAAATGAAATCGCAACGACAAAATCGCAACGCGAAATGAAAATCACAATGTGATTTGTGTTTCGCGTTGCGATTTTGTCGTTGCAATTTCATTTCGCGTTGCGATTTTCATTTCGCATTGCGATAGCCATTTCCGCGTTGCGATAGTCATTTCGCGTTGCGATTTTAAGTTTCGTGTTGCGAAAGTAAACTATTCTTCTTCTGGAATGTTTTATATGTTGTCCTTTTAAATGTTTATATAAGTGCTTACTTCTGGAATGTTATCTGAGCATTTGTGAACTATGATAGAATAATGATTTGGGTGAATACAATGCTAGTTTGAAACATATTTGTCTTTGTTTAATATCATGTCTGTTTATTTACTGATTTATGTATTAATTTTTTTTAGCGGCCGATAAGGTGGATGCTTTACGTCGGGTTTCCTTGCACGATGGAGTTCACGCATCAGACGGCGTGGACGTGCTATTACGTCTCCGTTCACCCCAATGGTGCGAAGACTCCGCAAGAAGAAGCCCGACTCACCGGTCATCCCTCAAGAGTCCCCTCCAATCGTTCAAGAGGCCCCTATTCTCCTCAAGATTCCCCCCCCACCGTTCAAGAGGCCACTGTCATCGTTGAAGAGGTCCCTCCCACCATTCCAGAGCCCGATTCACATGGGGTAATATATCAAAGTATTGAGAAACCCCCACCGGTTCCGGACATGATGGATGAGAGTTGGCTCTCGTATGAGTTACAGGCTAGTACCCTTCCGGTATCTGAAGTGGAGAGGAGACAACTACCGGAAACAATTATGGATAATACCCTTTGGGCTAAGACCGCAGTTGATTTTTATCTACATGAGCGGAGCCAAGGGTGTTACACTGACATCAGCAAACTCAACGATGAATGTTTTTGTTGCTTGATCGGTCTTGGTGGGGTGTGCTATTAGGGGTTGAAGACAGTGGCTATTTGGATGGGGAGGTAAGACTATATTTGTTATATATGATTTTGATTAATTTGTTTAAAAATTAATGTAATTCACTAATATATGTATTTTTTTGTAAACAGCATATCGATGCATGGGTGTTACGTCTACTAATAATAAGGAAGCTTAGGAAAAATAAAAAAAATTCGCTATATACAATAATGCCGACGGCTTTTCACGCAGTTCACTTGAAGAATCAACGAGATGAATCATTTTTGTTGGGCAATGGACAAGCTAAACTTTATCCTGCATGGTGGGAGGTCGATAAGGTTAGTGTTAATTTTTTAAATTTTTTAAAGGTGTTAATAAATAGTGCGCAAATAAATGAATTATTACTTATGATCGCAGGTGTTTATCCCTGTTTTGGAACATCGTCACTGGCTTCTCGTCCAACTTCAGCTCCCATCCCTGAAGATAATAGTGTATGACAGCATGATCAATTACATATCACTGTCTGATTTGAGAGATATTTTCAAGGGATGGAGCTCTCATTTGGCTAAATTCTTGGATGGGATTAAGTATTGTAGTCATTCTGGACACAAGAAGCCAAAGAAGTTCAATGTCACAGTTGTCAGAGACGAGACCGCGCCACAGCAATCGCCGGGAGCCAGAGGGGATTGTGGTCCTCTCGTATGCCTTTGCTTGGCGCGTTTGACGACGGGAAGCACAGAGTTTTTACCTCCCACCGATAGAGATAGAGCTGCAGTAGGCTTGTGGTTTCGGTATTATATGGCTAGAGCAATATATTCGAGACGCTGCCTACCTGCATCCGCGTTATGAAAGTGTCCATTGTTAATTGGTAAGTCAAATGCAAGTTTTGTTAACATATATACTCCTTTTGGTTTGAAATGTTTGGTTAAGTACCTAGAATTCAATAATTTGCTGTTTGTAGGTTTTAGATGTGTAGGAAGTCTTGTTTGAGCAAATGTTTGGTTTCTGCAGGTTAATCCTTAAGTGAGCTGCGTGAAATGGATGTACGGGGTCACAAAGTTGTTGATTCATTGATTCAATAATTGATGAAGAAATAAGAATTATTATTATTTTTTGATTGTTTAATTGATTTGTAAAAGATGATTTGTAAATGTTGATTTGTTTAATTGATGTGTACATAATTTGTGTTGAAATGTAATAGTTGATTTGTTGATTTTCAATCTGCTTTATGTTGAAGGCAAAACAGACTATCGCAACGCGAAATGGCTATCGCAACGAGAAAATCGCAATGCGATTTTCATTTCGCGTTGCGATATTCTCGTTGCGATAACCATTTTCGCGTTGCGATAGCCATTTTCACGTTGCGATAGTCAAATGAATGTCTAATAAGTGATGACAACTGAACAGATCATAGCAATGTTCAAACTCAAGTTACTAATACATGCCTAACTGAAAATGTTAAAAGTGCACACATAAAATACACATAATGCAAGTTTTGTTAACATATATACTCCTTTTGGTTTGAAAATGTTTGGTTAAGTACCTAGAATTCAATAATTTGCTGTTTGTAGGTTTTAGATGTGTAGGAAGTCTTGTTTGAGCAAATGTTTGGTTTCTGCAGGTTAATCCTTAAATGAGCTGCGTGAAATGGATGTACGGGGTCACAAAGTTGTTGATTCTTGATTCAATAATTGATGAAGAAATAAGAATTATTATTATTTTTTGATTGTTTAATTGATTTGTAAAAGATGATTTGTAAATGTTGATTTGTTTAATTGATGTGTACATAATTTGTGTTGAAATGTAATAGTTGATTTGTTGATTTTCAATCGCTTTATGTTGAAGGCAAAACAGACTATCGCAACGCGAAATGGCTATCGCAACGAGAAAATCGCAATGCGAAATGAAATCACAATGCAAAATGAAAATCGCAACGAGAAAATCGCAATGCGATTTTCATTTCGCGTTGCGATATTCTCGTTGCGATAACCATTTTCGCGTTGCGATAGCCATTTTCACGTTGCGATAGTCAAATGAATGTCTAATAAGTGATGACAACTGAACAGATCATAGCAATGTTCAAACTCAAGTTACTAATACATGCCTAACTGAAAATGTTAAAAGTGCACACATAAAATGTTAAAGGCTTATCGGGAAGTGGATTTCAATAAGCATATAAACTGTTTAAGACGTGTTTTGCCTCAGTGTGCTCAAACACTAGAAGATGTCGGGTTTGAAAGATGGTAAAGAGTACATCAACTTGGAGCAAGATATGGTTTCATGACGTCTAATAGTGCAGA
Organism: Hibiscus syriacus; assembly: GCF_006381635.1. NCBI lineage: Eukaryota > Viridiplantae > Streptophyta > Magnoliopsida > Malvales > Malvaceae > Hibiscus > Hibiscus syriacus. Next base: position 66,761 of record NW_024062191.1, read on the forward strand.
ATCAATTAACGCTCTAAGTCGTCATTCCCGGAAATTACCCATTACTATGTTAATGGAGTTTTTTCGAGCCTCTATTCAACAGTGGTACTACAAGAAAAGAAACCATGCAGGTATTATTTCTTTGAATTTACAGGAACATTGGGATATATTTTACTAAGTATTATTTATTTAAATTTACAGGAACATTGGAACATCGTGTTACACCATGGACTGAAAAAAAGATAACGAAACGTGTTGTGAAGTCAACGTCATGGAGAGTTGAACCATGTTCAAACACTTTGTTTGAAGTACTGGATAATAACTTAAATGGGCTTGTCGATCTAAATGCAAGGACGTGTAGTTGTATGAAATGGAAAACATCTGGTTATCCATGTGGCCATGTTATAAAAGTTGCTCTTCGTCTAAACCAAGATGATTCAAGCACATACGCTATGGATTGCTACACTACAGAAGTATATCGACAGACTGATGCCGAGATTGTCTACCCTATTTCACATCCTTCTGAGTGGGACATACCAGATGACTTACAAACAGTTTTGCCACCAACCATGGACAGAAGGCTACCTGGCCGACCAAAAAGTCACGATCGTATACCGTCTAAGGGTGAAGAGAAGAAGAGATCGACATGTAGTCGGTGCAAGGAAAGTGGTCATACAAGGTTGACATGTGGATCACCAGTGCCATCACAATCATCTTTTCCTCTACCAAAATATGGATCATCATCAAAATCCAAAGCTCATATGGTGTCAAGAAAAAGGCAATCAAAATCGCAATCATCTTTAAAATCCCAATCACAACTGGCTTCACCTTTTGGGTCTGTTAACTTAGGTGATTTTTAAATGCAAACGTTGTATTATGTAGATTTTATGTGTGAACTTTTAACATTTTCAGTTAGGCATGTATTAGTAACTTGAGTTTGAAAATTGCTATGATCTGTTCCAGTTGTTATCACTTAATAGGCAATCATCTTAATGTCCATCGCAACGCGGAAATTACTATCGCAATGCGAAATGAAAATCGCAACGAGAGAATCGCAATGCGAAATGAAAATCGCAACGAGGGAATCGCAATGCGAAATGAAAATCGCAACGCGAATTTAATTTCGCGTTGCGATTTTCATTTTCGCGTTGCGATTCTCTCGTTACGATTTTCATTTCGCATTGCGATAGTACTTTTTGCCTTCAACATAATGCATATTGAAATCAACAAAATCAACCATTACATTTCAATGAATTAAACAAGCACAAATAAGAATTATGTTAACATCAATTAAACAAATCAACTTTTACAAATCACCTTTTACAAATCAATTAAACAATCAAAAAATAAGCAATAATTATTAGAGAAAATAACACTTCTACTATTGAATCAACTTTTGCAGCCATACATCATTTTCACGCAGCTCACTTCTGAGATTAACCTGCATAAACCAAACATTTGCTCAAACAACACTTTCTACACATCTAAAACCTACAAACAGCAAATTATTGAATTCTAGGTACTTAACCAAACATTTTCAAACCACAAGCCTATAAACATACCAATTGTTTATGGACATTTTTATAACGCGGATGCAGGTAGGCAGCGTCTCGTATATATCGATCTAGCCATATAATGTCGAAACCACAAGCCTACTGCAGCTCTATCTATATCGGTGGGAGGTAGATACTTTATACTTCCTGTGATCAAACGGTCCAACGCCAAGCATACGAGAGGACCACAATCCCCTCTGGGTCCTTTCGTTTGTTGTGGTGCGGTCTCGTCTCTGCTAACTGTAATATTGAGCTTCTTTGGCTTCTTGTTTCCAGAACGAGTCCAATAATTTATCGCATCCAAGTATTTAGCCAAATAAGAGCTCCATCCCTTAATAATATATCTTAAATCAGCCAATGATATGTAATTTATCATGCTGTCATATACTATTGCCTTAAGGGATGGGATCTGAAGCTCGACGAGAAGCCAATGGTTACGTTCCAAAACAGGGATAAACACCTGCAATCATAAGTAATAATTCATTCATTTGCGCACTTATTTATGAATACCTTTAAACTCAATCTAAAATAAACACTAACCTTATCGACCTCCCACCATGCAGGATAAAGTTTAGCTTGTCCATTGTCCAACGCAAATGATTCATCTCGTTGATTCTTCAAGTGAACTGCGTTAAAAGCCGTCGGCATTATTGTATACCGTGTATTTCTTTTATTTTCCTTAAGTTTCCTAATTATTAGTAGACGTGACACCCACGCATCGATATGCTGTTTTACAAAAAAATACATATATTAGTGAATTACATTAATTTTTAAACAAATTAATCAAATGAAAATATAAGAAAAATATAAGACTTACCCCTCCATCGAAATAGCCATTGTCTTCGACCCCTAATAATACGCCCCACCAAGACCGATCAAGCAACAAATAGATATCATCATTGAGCTTGCATATGTCAGTGAAACACCCCTGGCTTCGCTCGTGTAGATAAAAATCAACTGCGGTCTTAGCCCAAAGGGTGTTATCCAGAATTGTGTCCGGTAGTTGTTTCCTCTCCTCTTCAGATACCGGTATGGTACTGGCCGGTAACTCATACGAGAGCCAACTTGAATCCATCATGTCCGGCACGTCAGAGGGTTTCTCAAGAATCCTACATATGACGCCATGTGAATCGGGCTCTTGAATGGTGGGAGGGACCTCTTCAACGATGACAGTGGCCTCTTGAACGGTGGGAGGGGACTCTCGAGGAATGATAGGGGCCTCTTCAACGATAGGAGTGGACTCTTGAGGGATGATAGGCGAGTCGGGCTTCTTCTTGCGGTGTCTTCGCACTATTGGGGTATACGGAGACTTAATAGCACATGCACGCCGTCTGATGTGTGAACTCTGTCGTGCAAGAAAAACCCGACGTAAAGCATCCACCTTATCGGTCCGCTAAATAAAAATACAAATATCAGTAAATAAACAGACATGATATTTAAACAGTGAAAACAAAGATAAATATATTTCAAACTTTCAACCAAAAGACAAAACAAAGACAAATACTAACTTCACAGTGTTAAATTAAAAAGTTTAGCAGTTTTGGCAGCAACCGAATAAATTTACTAAGCAATCTAAGTGAAATGGTTAATTTAAGTGAAATTACGAGTAAATTTATCATCAAGTTAAATATGGAAAATCTTAAACTTACCTCGTTGCGTAGAGTATGAACCTCATTCTGCAACGATACTACCATCTCACGTAGAGCGACAACCTCACCACGTAAAGTAGACACCTCCACACGCCATGCACCATCGTTATCGCGTAGAGTACCGATCTCCTCACGCAAGGCATTGACCTCATCACGTAACTCCCTTGACTCATCCCGTGGAGGTGGAGAACAGGGAGATAGAAGTCGTGGCATCTTTGTCGGTCGCCTATCATGAGGTGATGGTGGAGAAGAGACTCGATGATGTGACGGGATAGGTGATGGCTCTCGTTGTAGAGATGTATAGTCGGGTCGATCAGGTGATGGCTCTGGGTGAGGTGATGGCTCTCGAAGTGGAGGAAGTGGAGGCTGCTCATCATTCGTGCCATCAAAAAAACGCTGACTAGCTTGCCACCAATTAGTGGCAAGCTCAGCCTCCGTGGGTGTCAGTCTCATTAATGGAGTGTTGGCCTCCTAATAATATAAAAACTAAAACAAAGTTAAACGTCTACTATTAATAACTTGTTTATATGATAGTATTTGTGTTAACTTACATTATTTATTGTCGCATATGGTATTAAGTCTTCCCAATCCAACATATGTTTCCTCTTCCAGGAAATAGCCCTAAGAATATCATCTGAGGATTTTAATGCATATGTCCGCATGCTGGGGAAAGCCTCGAATATCCAAATCTAAAAACAATATAATAACAAACATTAGTAATTGTTAAATAATTAATTATAATTTTGAAAACATTATATAGAAATTCTTACCTTAAAGGCCCAAACAAAGCCTGACAAAGTGTATTTCGACCCATCGCCCCGCAAACTTTTGCGGTCATCAAAGGCAGACGACAACTTAGTCCAGGTAGCTTTCCATATATACGAACCCCACGGAAACAGATTCCATGCATTTAGGTCCTCTACCAATAATATTAGCTCCTGAGGAATAGGTTGTCTGGCCTCTCTGCCTAGAAAGCCGGCATACAAAAGTAGTAGAAGGCATACTCGGACAACATCGACGTCATTCATCCGAGTAAAACCATCTTTCTTATTAAACAATTTCTTCATGTCGTCGACGTGTAAGTTCGGCTTCTCTATTGACTCATCAGGAAAAACCCTGGATAACCATGATGGGCGGGTGATATGACGAGTGTATCGGCCTACATCATCGTGTCCGAATCGTAGACCAGTGATTAAGCAGAACTCCTTCCGCCCAAAACAAGTATACGCCGGTGGAAAATGAAACCATATCTCTTCCTCACCACGTTGTATACTGTCGGGTAGATCGCTAGTCATGGTCTGAAGCCACAAATGGGTCAAACTAGCATCTCCACCCGGATGCTGTACTCTCAGCCATGGCCCGAAGCAGGTTTCTTCAAACAATTTTCTTTGTGCAGGTGAAAGCTTCGAAGCAATTGTAGTGGCTAGGCTAACTTTATTCCTTAATGTCAATGAAGCCGAAAAAAATTTCTACAAAAAAACAATAAATATACCAAGTTAGATATACCAAAAATTACACTGTCAAGATATACCAAAAACAAAACAATAAACATAATAGTAGTTTATTCTTGAAACTAAAATTTGCAACACTGTTTCTGTCTTTTGGTTGAAATGAAAATCGCAACGAGATAATGAGAATCGCAACGCGGAAATGACTATTGCAACGAGAGAATCGCAACGCGAAATGACTATCACGACCAGACAATCGCAACGCGAAATGAAAATCGCAACCGCGAAATTAAAATCGCAACGCGAAATGAAAATCGCAACGCGAAATGAAAATCGCAATGCGATTTTGGTTTCGCGTTGCGATTTTTATTTCGCGTTGCGATTATCTCGTTGCGATAGTCATTTCCGCGTTGCGATTCTCATTCTCGAAACTATTCTTCTTCTGCATTACTTCAACCAAAAGACAAAGCAAAGACAAATACTAACTTCACAGGCTAAACAGTTTAGCAGTATTGGCAGCAATCGAATGAATTTAATAAGAAATCTAAGTGAAATGGTTAATCTATTATTGAAATTACCAGTAAACTTATCATCAATCTCAATATGAAAAACCTAAAATAATGCAAAAATTTCAAAATAAAAATAAAAAAAACTAACCCTCGGAGGTTGATTTTCCATTTCTGAATGATTGTGAGGGATTTTGACTGTGAATGGTTGTGAGGGATTTCGCCGGCGATGGGGACGGAAATCTTCGGAGATGGGGACGGATTTCGCCGTAGAGAGTGAGAGATGGAGATGGGACTGAGTGTTGTGTTTTTGGGTTTAAGGTTATGAGTTGCGATTACTGTGGACGGTTCATTTTCCGATTTATTAAGAAAAAATACGTGTTTGGAATTTGAAAAAAAAAATACGCGTTAATACGAATGGCGCTAAGTAAATCGCGTTGCGAAAGTCAGTATCGTGTTGCGAAAGTAAGTATCTCGTTGCGATTTTTTATTATCGCATTGCGATAGTCAGTATCGCATTGCGATTTTCCCAATTCGCGTTGCGATTTACTTATTCGCATTGCGAATTTCCCAATTCGCGTTGCGATTTACTTATTCGCATTGCGAATTGGGAAAATCGCAACGATACTGTAGACCATCGCAACGCGATTTTCAACTATCGCATTGCGAAAATGCAACGCGAATTTGCGATAATGGAGATCGCGTTGCGAATTAGCGATCGCATTGCAATTTTGTTGGTCATTTTGGCAAATCCGGAAAAAGTTGGTTAAAATCGTATATTATATGAGATTTTTGGTCACTGAGATTATTTTCTCTATAAAATATTATATAAGTAGGATCTCTAGGTCTTGCAGATTAAGATATGCCAGCATATGATAACGGTAATAATCAGATTAAGATATTATTTCTAAAAATATATATATTTCGTCACTTAATTTTTAGTGTGTTTTTAATTTAGTTTGAATTTCGGCCCCAAAGTTGACGTGGATAGGATGAATTTGATATTAATATAACGGAATCAATATCCCATTGATTTTTTAAAAAAAAATTAACATTATTTTGATATCGATACCAATGATTGATGTCGATACAGGATGAATTAGTATAGATCTCCGTAGAAAAATATTGATACTACTTCAACTGCTCTAGGTTTATAGGTCTAGTTACAGTAGGGTAGGAATGAGCAGGAAGGGGCATAGCCTTCCTACGCTTCCATTTTGGCAGGTAAAGCTGATGGAAGTATAGAAACCGTGGAGACACGGGATCCAGACGATGAAGACCTCGATATTTCCAACGATGATATCATCTTGGGAACCCAAAATGGTTTACCCCCTATCCAATTCTCTGACCGTGCCTACGAACTCATGACAGCTAGTATGCGAGAATAGTGATACTAAAACTCCTAGGACGAAGTATAGGGCTGAACGCTCTTACCAACAAACCTCATGCCATATGGAAACCAAATCAGCCCTTCAAGTTCATGGATCTGAAAAATGGATATTTCCTTGTTCAATTCCAAGTAGAGAAAGATTATGTCAAAATGCTTGCTGAAGGACCATGGATTATCTATGGCCAATACCTGACAGTTAAGCCATAGTATATGGATTTTCGCACTTCGCGTCCGTACCCAACATCGACTATTTACTAGATCTGCTTTCCAGGACTATTATAATACATGTACAATAAGAAGATCCTTTGCAGTATTGAAAGCCCTGTTGGCAAAGTAACGAAACTGAATTTTTACAAAGACATTAACAATACAAGGAGATTTGCTAGAGTGGCAATTTATGTTGATCTTAAGGAGTCTCTTGTGTCCAGAGAAGTAATTGGCGACAAAATTCAAATGGTGAAGTATGAGAATCTCTCGCTCATTTGCTTCTCATACGGTCGATTCAACCACCTGAAGGACTCTTGTCCCCATAACAGTCACCGAGCAAAATCACTCTACATCCACCCCAGCTTAATCTCGGCCTTCCGAGCCATCCAGGAGGACACCAAACGACCCTAAGAGTGTCACTATAGAGACAGTTATGACCAATATAGAAGAGTCAGAAGTTGCTCCGTACGACCCCTAGATGGTTATGGAACGTCGTTGTCGACGTTAACTGCCTAATAGCCCCAAAAAGACAGAAAAATAAAGCCTCAAGGATAAAGGATACCGATTTAACTCTCTTTCGAATAGAACTAATAAAAAATGAAAGACTGCATCAATTTCGAGAGTTAACGAAGGAGAAATCCTTGCGAACCATATCACCAGCTTTCCTACCAAATCTGCTGATGATAACCAAGCATTTTCTAAGAAATCTATTCCCCCTTATACTCGCAAACACACTACCATGCAAACAAAAGCATTCAATTCCGATCCCAATGAGAGTAGACCAATTTTAAAATCAAGGGATAATGATCCCTATGCAGACCGACTGATTTTTCCAGATAATGTTGCTGAGAATTTTATTTAGTAAAATAATGTATTCAAAATTATTTCTTCAAATGGAGTGATTATTATAGTACACACGAAAGACGCATTGCACTCCATGCGTCTCTCCCCTTCCCTCGAAGACGCATTGTACTCCATACGTCTCTCTCCTCCGAAGACGCATTGTACTCCATACGTCTCTCTCCTCCGAAGACGCATAGCACTCCATACGTCTCTCCCCTCCCTGATGCCAGTCTGTATGCATCATATGCAACAATAACAGCATGAATAATGCTGCAATCACGGGTTTGGTGGGTTGGTTGGGTAATAATTGGGTTGGTTGGGTAATAATGGGGTTGGGTTGTTATTATATAGGGGAGTGTATGGGAGGGGGCACCAGGGAGAAGAAAGAAAAATAGGAGAATGAAGAAAGGAATGAAGAAGAAGAAGAAGAAGAAGAAGAAAAAAGAAATAAAAGAATAAGGAAGAAGAGAAAAGAGGAAGGAAGAAGAGAAAAGAGAAAGAAATAAGAAGAATAGAAGAAAGTTAAAGTCTATCTGTGCTACATTATTCGATAAATTTAACCTGGTTAGTTGTCTTCCGAAATTTTATTTGAGGTATTTGACTATTGATTATTACGTTAATATTATTTTTATAAATATTTGTTGTTTTTACGATTATTGTTATGTTAATATTATTTTTATATTGTATAATATCAATTTTATGATTTATGATCATAGTGTACCATAATTTTGCTATTCTAAATACAAATTTTGAATTTGTGGAGAAAATGAGCAACAAGTTTTTCATGATTGTCCATTATAATGGACATATTATGGAAAATAAGGTCGGAGTTGTTTTTCAGTCTAAAATACCTATAAATATGATATTCAAAAGGGACGTCACATTTGTAGAAATGAAGCAGATGATATAAAGGAATATCAAAGCTACAGTTGATGGTTTGAGGTATAGGTTCATGGTATGTCCCAATCTAGTTAGATATGATGCAGTACCAGTTGAAGAATATGATAATATTAGAACCATAATTGGAATACATGAGTCAACAAATATTTCAGTTATTGAGTTATTTGTTGATGTGCGTAAGATATCTGATGTTCCTGGGTCATCAAGAAATGTGGCTGGAGATTCATCTCAAATGGATTTCGGAAGTGAGTTTGAAGACCCGACATACAGATCGATAAACACTTTTATGGCGCTATTGGAAAGTGGAAATGAAATCGGTGGAACATCCGCATTAATAGAGTACGAGGAGAGAAACATATATAACTCGGAATTGACTATTGATGTTGATGCTGAAAATCGATGGGGAGAAATCCATGATGATTCTAGCGAAGATGAAGAAACTGAGGAACCGGTTTTAGTCGACGATGATAATTTTGGTTGTGGTGGTGCACCTTACCTGGCCACTGATGAAGTTCCGACACCATATCAACCTATCTCTCACATGTATGAGATAGACTATGATGCGATGAGGGCACCAAAGTTCCCAGACATGCCACATATACCTTCATACCACATGATTTCGACGCTGAAGGCATGCAAAAGGTAGCTGAATCACTTGACGATATCATCGACACTGTGCATGTTTTTAATTGCCAATATCGATCAAAGTTTCATGGATATTATCCATGGTAGCTAGTACGAGGAACTTGGGGTAACATGGGGGTCGACGAAGACTTCAACACTAACTACAGTGGCTTTTATTTCGGTATGAGGGTAGTAAATGACACTCTTTCGATGGTGGCAAAGAGTTGCTTATTTGGAAGGTCTAAGAAAACCACTATTTTGGCAAGAGTTAACTTTCTCGTCCCAAAACCACTATTTTACTGTTAACTCCCTCTATTAGCGGTATCTAAGAGTTGATTGTTTGGAAGGTTGATAATGACTTTGATTTCATATTTGGGTAATGCATGGAGAACGGTCGGGTCAGTCCTACACTTTGACATGGTTGAGACCTTGGAATTTGAATAGTTTCACTACCTTGGTTGCAGTCAGGAAGGGGCGGTTGTTGCCAACTTTTCCATAGTTAAATCCAACAGAATCGCATCATGTAAAATGACAAGAGTAAATACGTCACCTATAAAAACAAAGAAAAAAAGGAGGAAAAAATGAAAATGTGGGTTACCTACATTATTGAAAAAGGTGAAAATGAGTAAACGAGTGAATAAAAGAAAAGAGGTAACCATTGTTTTGCTCTATGTTTCATTGTTTGTAGAGCAAATATTAAACAGAGTAATGGTAAAGGTTTGATATAAAAAATTAACAGATGGGGCATATATTATTGCAATGAAGAGTGTAATGAAATGATAAAATTATAAAAGAAGAAGGCATGTGTCTTAAGGAGCAAGATTTCTGGCAATTTGAAGCTAGAACCAATGTTAGTTGGAGCATCCGCAGAATCCTCAAAATGAGGACTACAACTTATCCTCTAATTTCTTCTGGTTCTCTGCAGGTTAAGGAAATCAGGGAAAAAATTCGGATGCAAGGGCACAAAGTTTTTTGGCATAGACTTATATGGTATCCTATGCATATTCCAAAGCATAGCTTGATTGCTTGGATGACCATTTTGGATAGGTTACCTCCCAGAGACCATTTACAAAGAATGGGAATATGCACTGAAGGAATCTGTGTTAACTACAACAAATACCAAGAAACAAGGGACCACCTATTTTCCCATTGTTCTTTGGCTGTTGGTCTTTGGAAATCGATCTTAAACCTGAATGGGATGAATTATACTGCTCTGACTTGGGAGGAAATGGTCTCTCGGGCAAGCTCAACATGGAAAGGGAAGTCCCTTATCACCACCATCTTGAAGATTGCTTGGAATGCATTATCTATTCCTTGTGGCAGGAACGAAACCAGCGAATGTTTCAGGGTCGATTCCGAATTGTCGATATTATGCTCAAAGAAATCATTGAAGCTGTTGGTATTCGGCTTAGGGGTAAATCTATTAGCAGACTCGATAGTACTAACTTTTACCTTTGTAATGTTTGGGGTATAGTCTAACCAATCATTGGTTCTTTTTGTAATTAGGCTATCTATTTAGTTTACTTTTGTTGATTGGTTGTAGCAAAACTTTGCTATTTTGGGTAATAAAATCTAAATTATCCAAAAAATGATTAAATTATAAAAGAAGAAGACGTGTATTTGATATAAAAATAAAAAGATGGGGGCGTATATTATTGCAATGAAGAGTGTAATGAAATGATAAAATTATAAAAGAAGAAGACATGTGTCTTTGATATAAAAAAAATAAAAGATGGGGGCGTATATTATTGCAATGAAGAGTGTAATGAAATGATTAAATTATAAAAGAAGAAGACATGTGTCTTTGATATAAAAAATTAAAAGATGGGGCGTATATTATTGCAATGAAGAGTGTAATGAAATGATTAAACTATAAAAGAAGAAGACATGTGTAACACGTGGATTTTTTTACTTTTTAAATTGTGACATAATATTTTTGTTAATGAGTTAACAGATGAGTGACTTAAACCGAATGAACCGATAATATAAGGGATCAAACGCGCATAATTTTTAAACCAGTGACCAAATCCGATCATATCTAAAACAAAGGGGACTATTTTCATGATTTACCCATTTAAAATTTACATAAAATAAATTCCAGTCGCCAGCTGTCAGATCGCAAATCCGGTTTGGTCCAGTTCTTCCTAGTAATTTCGTTCTATTCGACCCTTCAAGCCTTCTCTCCTCTGGAGTCGAGCGTAGTTTTTAAAGCAATAAATAAAATAGACGTATTTATATTTTATAAAATATAAAATATTTCAATAAAAGGAATGGTATTTATTATATTCATTTTAATTTATTTTTAATATTTTATAATACTAATAAAATATATTTTTTCATATAGAAATCTCATAAAAATCATTTACCCTAAAAAATATTCACTTAATCTCTAAAGTTTAATAAACAATACACTAAAAAATCTAGATAATTTAGATACCATATTAAAAAAATTAGTGTTTATAATTTTAATTCAGTGTCAATATTAAGATTAATAAAACTTAAATGTACTTTAATATATATATAGGTTTAATACCAAAATAAATACCCAAACTATACCTAAATTCTTGTATAGGTGCTTAAACTATTTTTTGACACATCCAAGTACTTAACGTTACACAAATTACCTATTTAGGTGCCCTGGTCGTCAACGACATTAATTTTCACGTTAAGTGACACATGTCACAATATGGTATTTTAAAATTTATTTTCTTTTAAAAATATTATTATATTTATAAAACCCCTAATTTCTCTTAAATTATAAAAAAGCTCCAAAATACCTAAAATCCACAAATCCTATCCTTAACCTATCGTTTCCCCCTTTCCGACCACAACCACCGCCGCCTACATAGTCCCTACCGTCCTCCTAGTTATACCCCATCGTAGTTGTCATCGATTGACCATCAAGTTTGCTATTTTCATCCTAGGTTTTGCTGGGTATAAAATGTCAATTCGTCGTCGATCGATCACGATTTCATGGGGGTTTTGGTAGCTGGGGGGAGATGAAGATGTGAAGCTTCGTCGATGGTCAAGGGCGATGGCCGACGTAGGTTTAGGGGTTGAAATGAAGGTTTTCAAAGTTTTTGGTTTATTTCAAAATGTTTATGTTTTTCTTTAAAAATATATATAATTTTATTTTTTAAATTTTAAATAAAAAATTTTAAATATGATATGTGTTACTTAACTGGAAAATTAACATTGTTGACGACCTGGATACCTAAATGGGTAACGTTTGTAACATTAGACACCGGATGAGTCAGAAAATTAGTTTAGGTACCTATTCGAGAATTTTAGTATAGTTTAGACACTTATTTTGATATTAAACCACATATATATTAGTAGGTCTAGGTATTTTAAGAATTTATCAAATATATAATTATAATAAACAAATAAAAAATTTTAACGTGAGGAAGACGTAGCTTGACCAAGTATTACTACAATACAAATGCATGCCCGAACCTAAAAGGAAATTAATAAAAATAATAGTAAAAAGAAAACAGGGTTGTCCACAGCCGCCTATTTATTAGGAGCTATATTTTTTTCTCTCAAAAAATTCCTTCTCCACAATTCACTCTGAGGTGCCTTCATATATAGAGAGAGAGTTGTAAGATCAGAAAAGCTGCACGGAGCGTTCGATCTGAACATTTTTGATCAAATGGCTGAAAATAATTATTTAGTAAAGGTAGAGGAAGGGAAAGCGGCCAGCGACGGACAGCCGTCGATCGGCCCTTCTTATCGCAGTATTTTTGCCAAGGATGGATTCCCTGCTCCGATTCCTGGAATGGAAAGTTGCTGGGACATTTTCCGGTTAGATTTTTAGACTTTAAGCCTCTTGATTGACTGCTAAGAAAATAATGAAACTACGAGAGAAAGTTTGACTTTTTTTTTAGATTTCAGATGACTTTCGAATTGGTTGCTTTTTCTTTTCTTTTGAAGTTCAGTAAATTTTTTAATTTGTTTGCTTATTTGTTTGATTTCGCACCGGAGTGGCGATGAGATCGAGGAACGTCCTTTTAAGGATCGTATGAGAGTTTTTTTAAGATCGAGGCGCCTATTATATGAATCTTTTGAATTTTAACGCTCACACAGAGAAAGAATGAAGATGGTGATATTTCCATGCTTTTAATTGACAGATCGGTGGTTTTTATTCAGCTCAGTGTAAAACTGTAAAATATATAATTTAAAAGTGGGTAATTATTTCGATCTTGATGCTTATGTGATACGGAGATTAAAACTTTGCCTATTTATGATTTAGCTTAGTCATGGATGCGGGGTGATTGAACTTGTTAACTAACTGGAAGACAACTACTTATTATGCTCGGGTAATGAGTAATTTTGGATCTAGGATAATGATTTCCATTTCGTTCTCTCTTTGCAGTATGTCGGTTGAAAAATATCCTACCAACCCTATGCTTGGTCGCCGGCAGATTGTGGATGGGAAAGTATGGTTGCTGCTGCAGACTTCTTTTCCTTTTTCTTTCCTAGTTTATTGTTATTTTTGCTTTCTGTTCTAGTGCTTCCTTTGACTTTTACTTCATGTCTAAATTGCTGCTTTTACTGCAGGCTGGAAAATATGTGTGGCAAACTTACAAAGAAGTTTACGACATTGTAATAAAAGTCGGGAATGCCCTCCGAAGTTGTGGTGTTGAGAAAGTAATGCTCTAACTTTTTTGCTTTTTAATTGTAAAGTTATTTGTCAAGATTTTATAACAATAAAAAATTATTTCTGGGATAGATATCCACACCACAATTGATGCGTGTTTTAAATTTTTTAAGCGTTTTATTCTTTGTTACAGGGACAAAAATGTGGTATTTATGGTGTCAATTGCCCAGAGTGGATAATAAGCATGGAGGTATGATCAAGTAGACATCTCCGGTGTCTTGGATGTCACTGTAACTTATTTCTGTTTAGCATATGTTTTTCCACGAAAATGCTTGTTGCTCAAAATGTTTGCTAATGCTGCAACATTGATACAGGCCTGCAATGCTCATGGACTCTATTGTGTTCCTTTGTATGACACTCTAGGTATTTCTTCTTGAGAACCAATAAAAGCATGCTTTCAAGTCTTTCTAAATCAGTACTTTTCAGTTTTCACGGACAACAAGCTTGTGTATTATGGAAGCTTCCTCTTTTTTGGATATCATAATAGTCTGTTATTTAGAACATTTTTAAACCCTTTAACTTATTTGCCCATTTCGATGTGTTTGCTAATGTATATGATTTTTTGATTCGATCCTTTGTTGTATATTTATAGGTGCTGGTGCTGTGGAGTTTATAATATGCCATGCAGAAGTTTCTATTGCTTTTGTAGAGGAAAAGAAGATTAATGAGGTATGCATATTTACACCTATATTTGAAATCCTAGTATTGTTCTGGCAACAATTTCGGAAGATCTTGCTAGATATTTGCAAAAATAAGTTTCTACTTGATAGATCCACTGTTTTTTTATCATCAGCATTCGCTTCTATGCATGCTGCTCAGTTTTCCATATTTGGTTTTGATTTGGGAATCTGTGATTCCAAAATTTTTTTTTTGGTTTCTCATGTAAGGTTTTTCTTTGCCCTTTCAGCTGTTTAAAACATTTCCAGCCTCAAGAGAATACTTAAAATGTAAGTCATCTTATTTTATTTGTTGTGTAAACTAAATTCAGAAACTTGGAAAATGGCTGCTAAAGTTTATATTACATTTTCATTTTGGTGACATGTTTCAACGTGTGATTGGTCTATGGTTAGATGAAAATAAAATAATGGTGCTTGAGCTAGGATTGAAACCCAAGTAATCACTGCACCAACTTGAGCATTTTATTTACTTGTTAGTTGTTGACAATATTTATATTTTAGGTTGAAACTGAAACCGAAAAGTTTTAGGCTAAGCTAGAGTTCAAGTACTTGAAACACTACTAAACCGAAATGAAAACTTTTGATAGTTGGATGACCAACCATGTAATTTTCCCTTTTTTATTTTTATTTTTTGGTTTGGGGTGTTGGCAGGGATTTTATTCTTATGTATTGTGTTACAAATAATTTATGTGCATGTATGTATGTTCGCTATGCAGCCATTGTTAGCTTTGGGAAAGTAACACCTGAGCAGAAGGCAGAAGCTGAGAAGCATGACTTGGCGATATATTCTTGGGAGGAATTTTTTGCAGTTGGTAGGCTATTTGCTCCGTTATGCTCTTCTTGAATTTATCACTAAAAAAATTTATTCTGCTGAACATGTGTTTATTATAGCAGACTGCTATCCTGTTAGTTATGAGTTCAGATAAAACCCATGTTTTGCAGTGCTTAATATGAGCTAATAATTCATTACTTTTCCATGCACGGGTCTCTGTCTTTGTAAATATATGAGTTGACATGTTCCATGTATTCATTGTGATTGAGCATTCTCTAGCGAATGTTATGTAGATTGTTGCATAACCATGTCTCATGCATTTTTTTTAATAATTGTTTCATAATTTTATTTAATGTTTATCAACCATTACTGGATCTGGATTTTAGCTTATAAGTTACTGTTGATTCTGATTCAAGTTTGATGCCTGTTTCTTGCAGGGAGAAAATAAAACATTTGATCTTCCGGTGAAGAAGAAAACTGATATCTGCACAATAATGTATACTAGTGGAACAACCGGCGACCCAAAGGGAGTCCTGATTTCAAATGAAAGTATCGTTACTCTTATAGCAGGGGTGAAACGCCTGCTAGCGAGTGTAAATGAACAGGTGATCTTTTCATTTGATTTTTTGATTCGAATACAAACCATTTCACCAGTCGCTTTGTTTGACCTGTGTTATCTTTTTCCCTTCTAAATTTTGTCATGGTTTTTCTCTTCCTTGCTTTTTCTCTAATTTTTTTTGTTTCTTGTGAAATTAACAGTTGAGTACGACCGATGTATATATTTCTTATCTTCCTCTAGCGCATATCTTTGACCGTGTGATTGAGGAAGCATTTATTTCACATGGTGCTTCAATAGGATTTTGGCGTGGGGTAAGCACGATTAGTTGATACCGTTTCAATAAGAATTTATTCAAATTAGCAAGTGCTTATTTGTTTCATCCTCAGGACGTGAAACTGTTGGTAGAAGATATTGGGGAGCTAAAGCCAAGTATCCTCTGTGCTGTTCCTCGTGTGTTGGATAGAATCTATTCAGGTTACCTTCCTTACATTCTTGAATATTCTGAGGAGACTGGTTTCTAGCATTTTTGTATTTGAGGGGTCTTTTTAACCTGGCTTAGGCAATGTCATTTTTGGGTTGTTTTTGAAGGTTACATTAGGCAACCTGGAATACATACTTGCCGGAAAACTTAATTTTCTCTTTTAGTATTTATTTAAATAAATGATATAAACTATTGATTCAATTTTACATCAAACATAATAAAATTTATTCAGTTTTCTTTTGAAAGACGTCACTGCATTTTCAGCTGACTGACTGTCATAACCTTCTTACATTATCAGGTTTAATACAGAAGGTTTCTGGGGGTGGTTTCGTGAAAAAGAAGATGTTTGATTTGGCATTCGCATAGTAAGTTACTTATATATTCAGTTTCTAATGAGAAGTGGTTCATTTTATCTGCTAACCGGCAATAAATATTGATTGCAAATAGGGTTAAATTGTTTTATTAGTTTCACAACGCTTACTCACCAGTACACAGAACAAAGGATATTAGGGCCCAAGGAAGACTAATCAGTTTCTTCAGTTGGTTCAGTTTAAAAAAAAATGACCAACCTAATCCAGTCAATTTAGCATGTCTCACTTCAGTGTGTTAACCGTCTTTTACTGTTTTCCGGCCTTTTGTTTCTACAATGCATTATTGCTTGTGGAAAACTTTGATTAAAGTTTGCTCAAAAGTTTAATGTTCCATTAAATGTTTGATCAAAAGCATTTTATTCTTATTTCTGCAGTTAACTGTTATGTCGAAATAACAGAAATTGCTATAAAGATTTTGACTGCAAATCTTAAAGAATATAACCATAGGAGACCTGCTGGTCTGGGTGGAAATTGCTTCTAGAATTTACGTTCAATTCTTAGGACTGTTTTGTACTTGAAATAAATGGATGCGTGTAAAAAGAACTTCGGATTTAATTTAAATTTGAGTTGCGTTAAAATAATTTGGATTGGACTGGCTTTTTATGGTGAATTTATGGGGTTAAATTACTTATATAAATGAAAATAATATATATTAAGGTCAGCCCGATTTGGTTATAAATTTCGTTGGTTGCTAACCAATCCAAAACCAATAAATTGAATGTGTCAGTTGGTTTTTGTGCTGACGTTTGCTCACCACTATTTGGAAGTTTTCTTTGGGCACTTAGGTTGGCTTTGCTATGGCCAGAAGTTATTTCAGGATAAGAATGATTTGGTATGCTATGCTTAGGCTGTCCGACAGGATTACTAAGTATTCTTAGACTGTTGCTATGGCAATACTACCCGTCGTGAGCTACAACCCTTGGTTTGTCAGACTGTTGTTGTGGTAATACCCCTCAGCGTGAATTATAGTCGTTGTCTATCCTACTCAAGTGTCTATCCCTTTTAGTCTATTGAAACCCTCTGCTTATCTCTAAGGCAGGTTAGAACATCACCATCCCGAATCTATTCCATTGCTCACGTAGATCTATCTTAATTCTCTCGAATCTAAGAATCTATTTCTAGAAAAACGGCAATCTCTCAAAAACACTCTGTCATTTCTCATCCCACACGAAAATAATCCCTTTTAAAGTAATTTTGTTGATGGGGAATCTATCATCGAGAAGTCCTAGATGAACCAATGATAGTACTTAGATATACCAAAGAAACTATGCATTTCTAACATATTCCTTGGTGGCTCCCACTCAACTACAACTTGAATCTTCTGAGGGTCCACTTGGATGCCGTCTGTTGCTACGACGTGACCAAAAATGATACCTCTGACAACCAGAATTCATACTTCCCGAGCTTAGCATATAACTGACACTCTCAAAGCATTTGCATAATAAAACGGAGGTTTTAGTCATGATCTTCTTTTGATCACGAGTACACAAGGATGTTGTCTATGAATACCACTATGAACTGATCTATGTATGGGTGAAAGACTTCATTCATCTTGTCCATGAATACCGATAGAGATTGGTGAGTCCAAACGACATCACGAGAAACTCATAACAACCATACCTTGTCCTAAAAATCGTTTTTGCTACATCTTTCACCTTCAATTGGTAGTACCCCGACCTTGTGTTAATTTTAGAGAAAACGTAGGTTCCCCTAAGCTGATCAAAGAGATCGTCTATCCTAGAGAGATGGTAACTATTCTTGATGGTTGATCGCTTGTAAATGCATATGCTAAGGCAAGCAAATCCGTGCAAGTATACACAATCGATGCAAGTAATATAGTAGTGAGTGAGTTATCGTCTTTATAGGGATTGGAGGGCTTTTAAAAGATTGCTACAGCTAGGAATAGGTGTCACTAACTAATCCTAAGTATATAAGTCTAATGATATAAACAAGGAAAATATGCAATGGAAAATGGTATGAACAGATCGAAAAAATATGGCCGAGCAAGAAAAATTGTAAAGTGAAGTGAGTAGAAAAGTTTTGTCGAGGCAAGAAAAATATGCTGCCTAAGATCACATCGAACTTCCGAAACGGTAGCTCCATCAAATCGGCTAAGAATACCTCACCCTGAAACTCTATAGGACATCGACGATAAACCTTGTCAATCAAGACATCTAATCCTAGGGGACTAGACACTCTAACCTAACCCCTATCTCTAAATCCTCAGCCGAGATATTTATCTTTCAGTCCAGATCCTAACAAACATAGGAGTGGGTGGAACCAGGATCTACCAGTGCAGTAACAAGAATGGAGAAGACTGAATATACCTAAAATCACATCAGCAGTATCGTACTCCTGGGCTCGCACGATATACTGGCATGAGGCTACTCTAGGCACCTGAATAGTTTCAGATCTAGTGGTACTCCTACTATACTACCTTGAAGCAACTCTGCCACTCCTCGAGAACACTGGGCCTCGCTAAACAGATGATTAGATCTTTGCGATGATGTGGGGGCTGAAATCTAAACTCGAGGACAGTCTCTTACAAAGTGGTCCAAGGACCCACAGCTAAAGCAACCTCTAGTCGCTCGATAGCACTCTCCGGGGTACCTCATGCCACATGTCGAGCACACCGGATGAGCTGGTGCCCACTCTGATATGCTAGCGCTAGATCCAAAAGCTGATAAAAAGGGTCTCCTACAGGAGTCGGATATACCCCCACTGTGTGAACTCTGAGTTGTTCCTCTAGACGGCCTTGACGGTGGTCTCCTTTAGGGACAAGACCATCTTTGTACTTGTAACAAAACTTGAATTGTCTCAAATACCTACTGGATTATGAGCTTTTGAATCTGTTGCGCATTTTGTGCTCGTGTTTCTTGTTACTGTGTTTAGCAGAGTTGCTTGATATGGATTACATTTAGCTTTGATCATACTAATATCTGACATCTATGCCAACACCTACAGCAAATACTATAACATGAAGAAAGGCCACAAACATGGAGAAGCATCTCCGATTTGTGACAAAATTGTCTTCAGTAAGGTGATGAAAGTCTTCATTGGTATATAATATGATCAAGGCTACTTTCATATTGGTCAAAAGCTAATTAAAACACATTTATCGGCAACACAAATGCTGTTGACTACTAAATCTCATGTCGAGATGTAATTTTTCTCAGGTAAAGCAAGGTTTGGGAGGGAATGTGCGGCTTATTCTATCCGGTGCAGCACCCCTTTCTGCTCATGTGGAAGAGTTCCTGCGAGTTGTGGCATGTTGTCATGTTATTCAGGGATATGGTATAGTTGAAGTCGGCCTTTGTTCTTGTGATAAATTTCCTTTTCCTTTACCAGCTGTGCACACTTGCTTCAACACAAACAATTTATCAACATTATATCAACCTGAATGTAGGTCTGACGGAGAGTTGCGGGGGGAGTTTCGTCTGTTTACCTAATGAATTATCAATGCTTGGTACCGTGGGGCCTCCAGTGCCAAATGTAGATGTACGCCTGGAATCTGTTCCCGAAATGAATTACGATGCCCTTTCTAGCACACCGCGAGGGGAGGTTTGTATCAGGGGAAAAACATTATTCTCAGGATACCACAAACGTGAAGACCTCACCTCTGAAGTATTGGTCGATGGGTGGCTCCACACAGGTCTTCTAGTTTGTCTCTTTTTAAGTAGAGATTTTATATCTATAAGTTGACATCCTTTGTTCTTTGTGCATTAGGGGATGTTGGTGAGTGGCAACCAAACGGAAGCATGAAAATTATTGATCGGAAGAAGAACATTTTTAAGCTTTCACAAGGAGAATATGTTGCGGTTGAGAACCTGGAGAATATATATGGTCAAACGTCGGCCATTGATTCGGTACGTTTCTTGTGCTCTCTCTGTGATACATTACCATGCATGATGTTGGAGTTAAAATGTAAAATGGATTTACATTTCTTGTTTTCATCGATTTCAGATATGGATTTACGGAAACAGCTTTGAGTCGTCCCTCGTGGCAGTCGTGAACCCGAATAAGGAAGCACTCGAAAGCTGGGCTGCTGGCAATAATGTAAGTGGTGAGTTCGAGTCCATCTGCCAAAACCCCAAGGCCAAAGAGTTCATACTTGGAGAGCTCGCAAAGACTGGCAAAGAGAAAAAGGTTTGTTATTAATGCTTTTCACCCCCTTTTCATTTTCCAGAGCCCATAAACTACGAGTCCACCTACAAAAGGAAAATATAAACCCGACATTTATACTTAATGTTATAATCTTTGCGCAGCTGAAAGGTTTCGAGTTCATAAGAGCCGTTCATCTCGATCCGATGCCCTTTGACATGGAACGCGACCTTATCACTCCAACATTTAAGAAGAAGAGGCCTCAACTGCTTAAATATTATCAGGTTAGCTTTTTCTGCCCCCTTTCACTTGTGTTTAGTTGGTCTTTTTCAACTTTCTCCTGCTGTCTCGGTTATCTTTTGCGTGCGTGTGTGCGTGCGTGCATGCATGAGCACGTGCCGGATCACTGACTAAAAACCATTTGGGTGCAGAGCGTTATTGACGACATGTACAAGAGTGCAAACCAGCCAAAAGCTTGAGAAAATGCTTATGGAGTTGTGAACGTTTGGTTCTGTGATTTTATTTAGATCGTATGGATTTAAGCCTTTTTATATTCTTTTGTTGGTTTCGAATTTACCTGTTGATGTTGGAAACTTGTTAGTCTAAAACCAAATTTCCTTTAGTACAACTCTAAGCTGTTTAATGACCAAAATATCCAAATTTGGTAAGTTCCTCTTGCAAATTTAGGCATACTGTTTCTTAAGCATTATTAAATGCCTTATTCGAGTTTAATTTACAGGGAACATGAATTTCTGGGGTCGAGCAATTACGAGCAATTACGTTTATAGAGCTTATACGTGTTGCCAATGGTTAATTTTTTTTTATACATATATTATTTTCTAATCATGTAATTAAACTTCAATAATAATTTTAATAATTGAAGTAATTACAAAATAATCCATCAACTAACTGATGGCTATTGTTGGCAGTGGGGTTCTAACCTTATTCAAATGCTAATTTTGCTGTGGTGTCGGCTGTTTTATTCCCTTTTCAATTAACATGATTAACAAGCACGTCTTATTCCTTATCGCATTCGACGTTAGTGATCAAGCTAATAGTGTCGTTATTTATATCTTATATTTTTTTATTAATATGGAGTAAATACAAGGTAATATCCGTTCAAAGATAACTCTTAATCATTTAACATTGTATGCTTACACTCTTAATCTTTATTCATCTCTTAAATCACCTGAAAGAAGCCTAATTCTCTCGCAAGAATTAACCCATCATAAACTGCCCATAATTCTGATTTTAGAATCGAACATATGCCAATATTCTGATTAGTTGGTTAAAGGTACAAGCACATGAATAAAACTTACTATAAAAAAATTAACAAATAAAAGCTATTTCTATATAGATAAAATCATATTCATAATAAATTTAGAATTTAAAATTATTAAGTAATATCCTTCGATTTTATTTTTCCAATAAAATAGCATCCAAAGGAAATAATTTAAAATTAAAGAATGTAGATTGGTAACATATAAAAATTAGATGTGTGTTTAAATAATGGTTTTTCTAAAAGAAAACATCAATATAATATGAAGATATTACGTTCTTTTAGTTTATTATTATTACAAATTTGTAGGCTTAATCTTAAAATTGATATACTTAATTTAGAATATTACATTACCTATTATAACACTAGGCTTGATATATTTTAACTAATTTAAGATATTGCATTACCTATTATAGTATATGTAATAACCTTTTTTAACGAGTTAATTGAATTAAAAATAATTATGATTTTGTTTTGGAAAATTGGATTTTTTTATTAAAATTTGATTTAATTTGAATTTGGAGTCATCATCGACCTTTGGGTTAGGTAGATTGAATACCTAAAAATGTCATTTAAAATTAAAAAATATTTTAAAGACAAATATCGGTCTGTGTTTATCAAAGATTCGTTTTTAAGAGTTCGAGAGTCGATTACATGTGGGGAAGGGTGAGAACCCCGCAACGCCTAAAATTAGTACCAAATCGCTTATACGTCGTCATCGTAACAATGGAAACCATAAATTCGAGTTAGAAATTAAAGTATGACCCTCTTTACTGAAACTGACTAATTAATTATAAGTTCGCTTTTCGTTTGAAAGTCGTCGAATCACACTTCTTCTATAGAGTGGTGCTTTTTACACCCATTCTACGATAAAAGTTCTTGAAAATATACTAGAAAGATATAATAAATAAATAAATGAATAATAAAATAATAGTAAAAATATAAAACCATATAAAATAAAATATGAACGTATTTTAAAAACATAAAAAATAGAATATATGTTACTAAAACATGATTTTGGATCGAGAATTCTTTTTATATTTTAATACCTATTTATACATATATTCGTAATATAATTAATTTAATAATATATATATATATAATAATAATAAATATCACACCTATATAATTAACCAAACTATATATGGCACACACACACATATAAGAAAGGTTAAAGAGTATTCAAATAAAGTAGAATAAAACACCAAATTGAATCAAACCCAACGAAACCTGCCAAGGAGCCAACAGGATATTAATCCACGTTATTTCTTAATGATTTAAAAAAACAGTGACTAAAATGAATCCACAACAAAACTTCAGCATTCAATGGTATAAATCATAATATTCTCACATTTAATAAACGGGGGACTGAAATGAACTTTCTCAAACTATTAGGTATGGCCAGATATTAAACTAAACCATAAATATAAACGAACAGTAACTGAAATATAAGCATAACAAAATTTAAATCCCAAAACATAATAAACGAAAGCTTTGCATTTACATTTAATAAACGGGGGACTGAAATGAACTTTCTCAAACTATTAGGCTTGGCCAGAGATTAAACTAAACCATAAATATAAACGAACAGTAACTGAAATATAAGCATAACAAAATTTAAATCCCAAAACATAATAAACGAAAGCTTTGCATTTAGTGACTAAATGAAAAGTTGCAAAACAGGGATGACTCTTCATGGAATTAGACCATGAGCTAGATAGAAACCCTAACCTTATACGACGTCGTTTTGGGTTATTTAAATACCCCATTATAAAATTTTCTAACCCCAACTTTCATTTTTTTTCTGTCTAAGCCATATCTTCTCTCTTCCTCACCCTTGCTTCTGTTATCTCCACCGAGAAAAAAAAAACTTTCTCCGACCACCCTAAATGGCCCCGACGAGGGGGCGATGACATTCTTTTACTCTCTAAATCCCATCTCTTTGAACCCCATTACAAACCAAACTTCCAAACTATGAAATCAACCCCACCCACTCTCTCAAGTATTGAAACCGAAAGGAAAAGGACTACCTTTTGATGCTTTGAAGCTTCTTTCAAATCCGGTGAAACAAGGATGTTCCAAATCGAGGGATAATGTTATCTTATTCAGTTTCTTCCTTTTTTTTCTTCTTATGTTTTCTCTGTTTTATATATCGTTTCTTCTCTCTGGTTTCGTTCCCCTCGGTTTTATCTCTTTTTTATTTTCTGTTGATGGTTGATTTGATGAGGATATGGCATGATTACCCTATCCCGAGACTTGACAATCCCAGATCTCCTCAGGATTTCCTTTTTTGCAAGTGGATCTTACATTTTATTTATTTATTATTTTTTGACTAATTTTGGCCCCTTTTTTTGACTGATCTGTGATAGCTAGCTAAAGCGTCGGCGTTAGAGTGATTGGAGAGGCTGGGCATAGGTGGTGGTGATAGTGAGGGTCTCGACGGCGGCGGCAATAATAGAGAGCAGTAGGGTTCCATAAACCCTAGTTATCTTCTTGTCTGGGCTGTTGGATCAAGCACAGATCCAATAGTTGGAAGCAAACGACGATCGGAAGAGTTAGGGTAAAACCCTATTTTATGGGCTTAGGTTAAAACCCTATTTTCATGGGCTTAGAGTGCCTATTATATCATTGATTGGGCTTGTTGTTTGAGCCTTGGTTGGATCTGTTTTTGTAACCAATAATCATATGAATAAAATTATTTATATATATATATAATTATTTAATATATACTTTATATTATATTAATTCTACCAAAAAATATAAATGAGCTTTTAATTAATTGTGATTAATACTTAATTCGCATACTAATAGTAATTGAAATATAAATAACTAAAAATTAAAATCATGATTAATCTAATAATTATTAAACTAAAATTCTCGGACAAAATATAGTGTCTACAGTTGTCCCTCTTTGCCCATTGTCATGTGACTAGAATGGGGCAAAGACCAAATACACCATGTTGTCCGATTTCGATGGTCACTCTTAATTTGGTGACGATCTCACTCTTTCCTCTAAAAGACTTTGAGTCATGGAACAATCTTACTCATTCCTCTGAAGGATGCTGAATCTGGTGACGATTTCACTCTTTTCTCTGAAAGACGCCGAGTCGTGGAACGATCTTACTCCTTCTTATGAAGGACGCTAAGTCGTAATTCGGGGTGATCCACTTCTTTTGCTGAAGGATACTAAATACGATGATGATCTCACTCTTTCCTCTGATGGACGCTGAGTCGTGAAACGATCTTACTCCTTCCTTTGAAGGATGTTAAGTCGTGATTCTACATTTGAATCTGTTGGATCTTGCACTTGCGAAACTCCTTGGTTCTGAACTCTATACATAGCTCTATTAGCAAGTTGATCACATCGTCTTCTATTAAATAAGTGTTCAATCTCAAGTACTAAAGGATATAGAGGTTCCTTAATAGCTCTTCTGGTAATGCAATAGTAAAACCTGAAAAAGAAGAACAAAGAAAACAACAAGTAGAACTATAAACAAAATCAAACAAACAGAAGTAAAATACAAATGCTATAACAAAACCTTTAAACTTTCAATTGCCAATCCCCGACAAGCGCCAAAAACTTGTTGTGTACTGTGAGTATTATAAATTGGACGCAAATTATGTGCAAGTATACACAATCACACAAGTAATAAAGAGTGAGTGAGTATCGCTCCCACGAGGATTGGAGGAAATTGCAAGTTAAGTTAAAGCACAAATAGTAAATTATCTAAGTATAGTTAGTGTGGTGGTATGCATAAATGAGAATGTTGTGGCAAAACGGAATCTGTGCGGATGGGGGTTTAATGATATTGTGGAAATGTGATGGAAATGTGGCAGTGTAGCAAATAGAAATGTTGTGACAATTGAAGATGTATTTGAACTGTAAACAACTGAAAATGTCAATGCAAAATGAGTTGAGAATTCAAAAATAGGTAAGCAGACTTAATAATCCTCACACGACAAGCTACTATGGGAATGAATGGTGGGGTTACTAAGGATTTCTAAGCCTTGCCTCTCATAATGTTTCAAGCTTCTATGGTCTATTTGTTCAACAAAGTTTACTAAGAGTGCCCCTACGCTATCTCTAGTCATGGGACTTGATAGATAAAAATGTCACGACAATAAGGATCTTTCACCTAGTTTCTCTCAAACACTAAGTGTTCTACCTAAGAAAATGCTACTCCCATAGCTCCTACAATCCTAAGAAATAAAGCACAATGAGCAAAAGAAATAGAAAAACATAAAAATTCAAATAATTCATTAAAGCAAATACTTAATCATCCATAAAAACCCACACCATTTAAGGTTTAGTTCATGGTGGGATTCGAAATATCCAAATGAATAATCCAAACCATACAACCAAAATACTTGAATGAAAATAAAAGCATAAGGGTGGAGGAAACTCCCAACGCATGATATCGGTTGCTCCTTGGACCATCACGAACGACACCTTAGCGTGCTAGCTCCTCTCGGACATCTAGCTCACCACTCTCTCGAGCTTGGCTATGGAAGAACCCTTTAAAAAGATGAAAGGGGAAAGAAAGTTGAGTAATTTCAATCGCCTCTTGCTTAGCTCAGTATTTCTCTCTAAAGAATCATCCCTTTAATTGTGTGGCCACATTTTTTGTTTATACTAGGGGAATGTCCTGGGTTTTAGTGCAAAAATTCCCATAGTACCCTAAGGTACATTCCCCTCACGTGAATTAGGATACAAAGGTGGCTGTTATCTTCCCCTCATTTTTGTCTTTTTCTGCGCACAGGAGTCATCCCAAATTACCTTGGCAATTTCCCTTTGCTCACAATCTGGTAATGTTGAAGTAATTCTCCATACTCATCCTTTTCTTCATCAACCTGCACATCATCAGCAAAACACAACATTCCCCGTAAAATAGCACCATTTACAAAATAATATGCCATGACAAATATAAACCACAAAATGAAAATTATATGCTCCTAAATACATCTATATGAACCTATATGTGATTTAAGATAGCCAATAACTTAAGTGAAAAAGCCCTAAATATAGCATTTTTACGGAGTTATCAATAACACTGCTTCCATCCCATAAACTAATGAGAATGGCGTCGCCCCTAACGATGTGTGAACATAATTACGATAAGCAAGTAGTCAAAAGGGAAACTTTTCATGCCAGTCCCTATATGTCTTAGTTGTCTTCATGACAATCCTATTCATATTTTTATTTGCTTCCTCTACTTCCCCATTCATATTTCGGTGATAAGGAGCCGAATTGTGATGTTTGATTTTGAACTTTGTGCAGACCTCAACCATCCAGTCATTATTCAAATTCAAAGCATGATCTGAAATAATTATTTCAGGTGTTCCATATCTGTAAATAATCTCTTTCTTCAAGAATCTACATATTACCCCCTTTATAAAACTAGCATAAAATGCAACTTCGACCCACTTGGTGAAGTAATTTATGGCCACAAATATGAAACGATGTCCATTAGAAGCCTTTAGTGTGATTGGTCTGATGACATCCATACCCCACATTGAGAATGGCCAAGGTGCAACCATTGAATGGAGTTGTGAAGGACGTACATGTATTTTATCACCATAACTATGATATTTGTGACATTTGCGAGCATAATTAATACAATATCCTTCCATTGTATACCAATAGTACCCCAATCTCATTATTTGCTTGGCCATTGTGAACCTATTGGCATATGTTCCACATATTCCTTCATGAACTTCTTCAAATATTTTCTTGGCCTCCATTTTGTCCAAGCATCTCAACAACATCTAATATTTTCCTTTCTTGTACAAAATATCTCCGTCAAGTACATACCCCATAGCCAACCCTCTCAAGGTTTGTTTGTCATTTTCAATGACTTATGTCGGGTAAGTTTGATATTTGGCATACTAAAGGATGTCATAATACCATGGAAGACATCATCTTTGTAACATCCTCCATACCGGGTTAGTGATCAAATTGTGAAATTATAAAATTCAGAGACCAAAGTAGATAAATTGAATAGTTGAAAGATTTAATGGGAATGTTTTGTGTATGATCAATTAATAAAGAAGGAGGAACTAAAGGGGTAAATGAGTCTTTTAATAGGGGAAATAATTAAATATTAGATGAGGATATTTAAATCCACGTGGAAGGCAAATGAAGAGAACAAAAGTTTCCAGATTTCTCTTCTTCTTTACTTCTTCTTCTCCATCAAGAGACCAAGCTAAAGGTGAGTTTTCTTGTTGATTAAATTCTTGATGAATTTAAGGTTTCTTATTGATCCTTAGTTGATAACTAAACTTAAGGAAAGCTTAGATTATCTTAAAACCATAAGATGAGGAGAATATGAAGAATCAAAGAAAGGAAGTAGAAAAGTGAAATATTGGATTAGAGTTCCTAATAAGAATTAGAAGTGGAATTTGACTTGTCATAAAGCTAACTAAGAAGTATGAGGTGTTAGAATTCAAATTAGAACATGTTGGAATTTGGGTTAGATTCTTAAATTCTACATGGAGAATTGGATTTTTAAGTTTCAAAAGTATGGAATGGATAATAATTAGTTTAAGTAAGAGTATGCAAGTTAAGGATATATAAAGAGGGGAAATATAAAGTGTTAAGTAGACTAAGAAGAGATTTTCGTGCTAAAATGACAATTCTGGGCAATGTGCATCGTTGCACATTCATTGTGCACCGATGCATCGATGATAAATCCCAGAAATTGTTTAAGGTGAATCGATGCACATGTAGTGCATCGATGCATTAATTTAAAAAGAAAACATCGAATAGGATTTATGCATCGATGCATAAGGAGTGCATCGATGCATCCCCATTAAATACAAACATCAAATAGGATTTATGCATCGATGCATGGTGTAGTGCATCGATGCATACCTCCATTAAAAGATGAAAATGGCTTTTCTTTTAGCCTAAGAAATGATAGTTTAGAATATATTAATTAGTATACTGATAAGTATCAATGAATTATTATGTAGATATCGAGCCTAAACGAGTTCCGGAACCATTAACAAGTATGATCAATCGAGGGAAAGACAAAGAAATCTAGGTGAGTGCATATGCATAGCATGAATATGTATTTTATTCAGTTCTAGACTTGTGATAAGTCTAGATTCAATATTTTGATACATGATAGTATTTCATATTATGATATATGACATGAATCCATACCATATGCATTATGGGACATGAATATGCAAGAAAAAGTTATATGAGTTATGTGATAAAGGTATGAAAATAATATGTCTACGTGATACAAATAAGATAAATTGTGAAAGCCCATGTTATGTAAATGAGAACTATAGGTATAATTCTCATGCCAAGGGTAGAGGGTCTATGTGGTCCTTCGGGACATATATGTATTCTTTAGAACATGTGTGAGGTCTGGTGAGACACATACTTGATCCTTGGCATATGTATATGATTCTTAAGGAATGATATGTGGTCATTCGGGACATATATGTATTCTTTGGAACATGTGTGAGGTCTGGTGAGACACATACTTGATCCTTGGCATATGTTTATGATTCTTAAGGAATGATATGTGGTCCTTATGGACATTATATATGGCACTACAGTGCAATTCTACGCGGCACTCTGGTGCAATTCTACGTGGTACTTAGGTGCAATTATATGAGCTGTGGTGACAGCATAGTGCACAACCTCACAATACTCACATACCTTAGGTTCTCTGTATGGTACCATGGGCTAATAAACTTACTAAGGCGAACTTATGAATGTGAATTTGATAAGTATATGTGTAAGAAACATGGTTCTGGTTATTGCATTGTTTACATACATCTTATCATTGCAACCCATCTTATTTTGGCAATTACTTTATATTTATCGATATTATTATTATATTGCCTCACTAAGTCGATGACTTAGCGTGTTAGTGTTTCACACGTAGGATCTGATAAAGTAGACGATCGAGGTTAAGCAACTGGACAACATTACTCCTGCAACTATCAGATCAGAAGCAACTTAATCAGTAGGTCATTTTGTTATGAAAATGGATGTTGGCATGTAACTAAAGAGTTAAGTTGTGTATGCTCTGAATATTTTAGTAAACTTATATTACCATATGTATATTATTGTATTTGTCGTAATATAAGTTCAAATATTTTGATATTATTTGTAATGAGTTGTGTTTTAAAAGTCAATGTAATATCTCTGAATCGTATCCGGGTTGGATACGGGTTGGGGGTGTTACAATCTTCATCTTCCTCGATGTTACAATAGTAAGTTGGAACTTCTCTTATGCTTATCCGAATAGGCATCATTCGAGCTTGATCATTGACATTAAACATTGAGGCCAATGTAGCTAAGGCATTTTTTATTTGATTTTCTTCACGTAGGAGATAAGTAAAGGCAATTTCCTCGAATTCTTTTATCACATCCATGACCAGATTCTTGTATTCTATCAACTTGGAATCTCTAGTCATTCATTCTCTACGAAACTGGTAAATGACTAATGCAAAATCACCAAACACTTCTAGAATTTTGATTTTACGTTCAATTACAGCTTAGATCCCCATGATACATGTTTCATACTTAGCCATGTTGTTTGTACATTCAAAGGCAAGCCTACTGGTAAAAGAATAGTGACCCTCTTTAGGTGAAATCAAAACTGCTCCAATTCAATGCCCTACGACGTTTGAAACACCATCTAAATTCAACTTTCAAACTTTATCTTTTGGGGCTTCTTCTTCTTCTAGGGAGGAGATACACATTAGGTCCTCATTAGGGAATTCAAATTTCATGGGTTCATAGTCTTATAGTGCTCTGCTTCCCAATAAGTTTGTGATAGCACTACCCTTCACTGCCTTTTGGCTCATATAAACTATGTCAAATTCAGACAATAATATTTGGCGCCTAGCCATTCGCGCAGTCAAGGCTGATGATTCCATTATATATTTCAACGGATCTAGCTTTGATATCAACCAGGTGGTATGGTATAGTAGATAATGTCTCAATCTTTTTGTGGTTCGTACCAAGGTGCAACATAACTTCTCAATCGGGGAATATCGAGTCTCACAGTCTGTGAATTTTTTAGTGAGATAATAAATGGCTTGTTCTTTCCTTTATGTTGTGCTAGTAAACATCCCACCGAATTTTCAAAGACAACTAGGTACATATCAGTGGTTTATCTGGGATCTATGGCATTAGAACTGGGGTATTTGATAGATAATGCTTTACTTTATCAAAACCTTCTTGAGAATTGTCATTAGGGATGGCAAACGGTTACAGTTTCGTGGATTCCGCACCGCATCCGTTTCAATTGGAGCGGGGATGGGTATAATTTTAGCGGGTAGTGGGCGGGTGTGGATTTATAAAGTAGTATCCGTCGTGGATGGTGGGCAGGTAATGGGTTTGAGACATTACCCGCCCCGCATCCGCCCGCCCCACATCCGCCCACCCAGCTAAATATCTATTAAATTTTGGATCATTATGAATTTAGGTGTAATTTTAGAGACTAATTTATAAATTTTAATATTGTATAATATATAACATATAATTTATCCAAATATTAAGGATATTTAGTCTTTAATCTGGTCTTTAATTAGGGAAATATTCGGCTCTTTGATTAAACCCATAATCCCACTAACCATGTCACTTTCCATGTTCTTTAGCCCATGCTGCCCATCCAAACACAAATTAGTCGTACTATAAGTATTAACATCAAAAACAGCAGTTCCCATGTTCTTTAGCCCCTCAAAACCCATATTAGGCGCACTATAAGCATTAACATCGAAAGCAACACAACAATCCAGCTCTGCGACTACATGCTCCCTACAATCTGTCTCCATAACATTCGTAGAGCTACTCCTCTGACAAATTGAAGCATGCGCTGCTACCCCATCACGAACTGTCTGGGAACCAACTCCAACATCCCATTAGTTTGTTTTCAGGTGGGTCTAGATGGGTATGTCGCTAGTGGGTAGTGGGTGTGGGGATGGATTTGAAAATATACCCGCGTGGGCGGGTGTGTATTTGAAAATTTGTACCCATCATGGGTGGTAGGCGGGTGGTGGATTGAAAAATATTAGGTGGGTATGGGGATGGGGGAGGGGGTATCCGTACCCGACCCGCCCGTTTGCCATCCCTAATTGTCATCTCATATTTCAGGGTTTTATCTTCTCAGCAAGCGGAAGATTGGATCATATTTCTGAGTTAACTGAGAGATATACTTGGAAATGTAATTCAACCTCCCTAAGAATCCTTGGACTTATTTTGGAGTTTTAGGTGGTGGCAATTCTTGGATTGCTTTAGTTTTTTTGGATCAATCTGTATCCTCTTTTCACTGACTACAAACCCTAGCAACTCTCTTGAACTTTCCCCAAATGTGCACTTGGTCGGGTTAAGCTTCAATTGGTACTTTCTCAACTTCTGAAAAAAAAATTTTTAGAACTTCAACATGTTTTTCTTTGGTTTGTGAATTGACAATCATATTGTCCACATATACCTATATTTCTTTGTGCATCATATCATGGAACAAAGTGACCATCGTTCGTTCATATATTTCCCCTGTATTCTTTAATCTGAATGACATCACCTTGTAAAAAATGTGCCCTACATTTTCATAAATGTTATCTTCTCCATGTCTTCAAGGTCCGTCTCGATTTGGTTGTACCTTAAGAAGCCATCCATGAAAGAGAAAAAAGTATGCCCAACTGTATTATCGATAAGGGTATCGATATTGGGAAAAGGGAAGTTGTCTTTGGGACTTGCATTCGAACCTTTCAATCCTTTTTAGGGATTGTCACAATATTAGCTACCCATTCGGGCTACTTAGACACCTGTAGGAATCCCACATCGAAATGTTTCTTCATTTCTTCCTTTATTTTCAATAACATGTATGGCCTCATTCTTCTAAGATTTTGATGTACTGGCTTGCATCCAGGCTTTATTAGTAACTTATGTAAATAATGTTCGTATCCAGACCAAGTATATACTGATACGACCAGGCGAAAACATCTTTGAACTCATGTAACAAATTTATGAGGTATTGCCTTATTTCTGATGAGAGTGGGGTGCCAATCTTGACCCTTTTCTATCTTCTTTTGTCCCCAAGTTTTTATCTCATTCATCTCTTGATGGGGTAAAATTTGTTTACTTTCTTGTTTAATTAATCTAACAAGTTCAGGGTTCAATTCACATTCGTCATTATCATTATAACCTTCAAATTCCTCTAGACATATATCTTTTTCAAAATCATCTTTTGGTTCGTGGATATCATTCTTCGAGAAATTGATATCTGGATATCTATGAATGGAAAAGAATATATTCAGGCTAAGGACATGTATTTTATTTTATTTAATGAAAAATTGTCATAATATGATAATAAAGAATTAAAGCGAAATATTTACTATGGGAAGAATGAACAAAATGCATCATTTCATTAAAGTAATGAAAAATAACAGTTTATCTTTACAAAAAGATCCGTATAATACTAAAGTCAAAAGATGACAAGATTATTATTATTATTATACATTACTCTGGAATATACTTGTAGAATATATGGAGTTCTTCAACAGTATAATTATCTAGAGAGTATCTAGGAGGACAAGGACATATCACTGCTCGAGAGCCTTCTGTAACTGAATCGTCTATTATAGCATTGATGCTCAAGTTTTCCATCATAACCTTAACCTCATCAACCTCTTCATCAACCCATGGGTACTCTAGCGTGTCAACCACGAAACCTCTAGACACAATAGTTTTGGTAATGGGTGGTATGACTATGGTTCCCCACATAACATCTTGACCACTTGCTCTCGCATTCCTTCTTTCCTTAAACGTCTGAGCATCCTTGACTTTATCTTGATATGAGGGCTTATACTCAATTCCAAAACAATTCCTTTTATATACCAAGGTTGGAATCTCAGCAATTCCTTGCTACCTCTTTATCAACCCATGGGTACTCTAGCGTATCAACCATGAAAACTCCAGACACAAAAGTTTTGTTAATGGGTGGTATGACTATAGTTCCCCACACAACATCTTGACCACTTGCCCTCGCCTTCCTTTTTTCCCTTAAGCTTCTGAGCATCCTTGACTTTATCTTGATATGAGGGCTTATACCTAATTCAAAAACAATTCCTTTTAGATACCAGGGCTGGAATCTCAGTAATTCCTTGCCAACTCTTGCCAAACCCTTTCCCAACTTCAGCTCCCCAAGCTATAGTTTCCTTTAAATGCATCATCGTACTTTTTGAGAGTTTATGGGAGGGTAATTTCTTTCCTTCAAAAACAAAGCTAGCATTGACAAATTCTAATGATTGGAATGAGGAATCCAACGCATTCTCCTCTACTTCCACATATGGTGCATCAGTAGTGACGAAAGCTATAATCTCTTCCCCAGCTTTGATGGTCAGCAAGGTCCTTTCAAAAATGAACTAAAGCTTCTGGTGCAATGATAAGGGAACTGCCTCAGCCATATGTATCTATGGCCTTCCTAGCAAACAATTGTAGTTTAGATGAATGTACAAGACTAAAAACTCTACTTCAAATGTAGATGGGCCAACTCGGAGAGGAATTGTTATTTTTCCCATAATGTTATTTTCGGTGCCATCAAACACACGAACAGTATTGTCACAAACTCTCATGTACGAAGTCTCTATAGGGAGTCTATTTAATGTTTCCAGGGCATAACATTCAAAGTTGATCCATTGTCTATTAATACTCCTGATAGAATGACCCCTTTGCAATGGACAATTATGTGCAATGCTTTGCATCTACCTTTTCCTTCTTTAAGTATTTCATCATCGTAAAAGTAGATGAAATTATCATCAATAATGTGATTCACCAATCTATCAACATGCTCAATTGGTATATCTTTTGGCACAAAAGTATCATTTAACACTTTCAACAATGTGTTTCGATGTACCTCTGAATGCAAAAGGATTGATAACATTGAGATTCGTGTTGAGGTCCTTCGGAGCTAATCCATAATGTTCTATTCACTGTGCTTTAGAAATTTTAGGAACTTCTGAGCCTCCTCAGTGTGAACAGGCTCATTCATACAATTTTTGGGTTCATTCATCACTACAACCCTTGTCTTTTTAGCTAAGCTAGGGGCATAACATCTACCAGTCCTGGTGAAGCCCCCAACTTCATCTTTCTTATCTTCAGGAGTGCTATTTTCGAAAGTGTAATTTCATGGGACCTTCTTGTTGCTTGTATAGGCAAACGGTGTTAGTGCTTGTATCACGACTTTTGGCATCACCTTTTCTTTGTTCTTCTCATAGTTCAGCTTGGATATAACTAACATTGTTTCCTCATATTTTCTTCATATTTTCTTCAACCTTTTCCATATTCTCTTCTGTTGGGTTCATATTTCCTCCATCGTTCATGAGACTTTCCTCAAAGAATTATATTTCTTTGGGGTCCATAAATTCTTGGACCAATCTTTTGAACTCTGTACAAGTCTGGATTTGGTTACCAGACTCACCATGATATTCACAAAACTCCTAGGATTCTTATCAGTAGATTCTTCCGTTGGACTTAACAATCTTCTTATGACCATTTGTTTATAGACCCAACTTAACGGTGTCTTGATTACTTCCACCTTGATTTTAATTCTTCGACCTTCATCAATGGCGTTGACTCCTTGATTTTGATGGTTTGGAAGCATATTTGCTGCAACACAAGACATTTATGAGTTATTGAATGACACCACCTTTCTCTTAATCAAATCTTCCACTACCCTTTTGAAAGCAAAGCAATTTTCAATGTTATGCCTCGGGATATTAGCGTGGTACTCACAAGTCTCATTTTCATTGTACCATTTTGGATACGATGGTTCAAAGTAGTTCACATACTTTGGAGCTGCCACATGTGCTTTGACAACAAATGATCTGACAGGAGACCCAGCAGACTTTTCAGGCGTAATGACCAGTCTTGGGGCCGACGGAGGTGCACATTCAGAAGTTTCAGTTACCGCAACCGCATACTCTTTTCCTTTCTCCACCTTCATTCCATCCAACTTTGTGACAATCTGATCCACCATGCTAGACTGATTTTGCATAATGCTATTTGCAGTAGATTTCTGTCTGCTCCATTTTAGCTTCCCAATCATGCTACATCTTCAGTAGATTCTCTTGCATCTCTTTCTTTAACTGTTCAAATTTTTCCTCTATGTTTTTCCTCGAGTTTTATGATGACGTCCTATTTTTTCTATCAGTATCTTCTATCATATAATCTTTCACGAATTAATTTTTATTATCCTTTTGAACATGAATGCATGTTATGTATGATGAATGTTTAATAAATGAATGAATGAATTCTTATGGAAATGTAAAAATACAATGTAAAAGGCATTTATCCCCAATAGAAAACATCATAGAACAACATTCATTAGACAAAAAGTTTCA
This sequence comes from Hibiscus syriacus, assembly GCF_006381635.1. Classification (NCBI taxonomy): domain Eukaryota; kingdom Viridiplantae; phylum Streptophyta; class Magnoliopsida; order Malvales; family Malvaceae; genus Hibiscus; species Hibiscus syriacus. Next base: position 103,130 of record NW_024062191.1, read on the forward strand.
ACCATTACAAAGTAGTTAGATTACAGATAAGGCCTAACCCTCATATTCAATTCTACAATTTCGCTCATAAGCTCAGTGACCTTCTTTTCATAATAAAAAGCTGGACTAGTAAGAACTGAATTAATTTTTTCCCTATTAGCCAGTTCCCCTGTGTAGTGAGCTACATCTCCCATCTGAGCTAGCGCTTCGCCCATCATTCGCTCACGCTCTGCAACTATCACTTGATAATGCTCTAAGATGTTTTTTCATCCAGCATTGGTATTGTTGATTTCTTTCTCCAATTTAATGATTTGAATCCGAAATTGTTGGAATTCATCTTCCAGTCTTCTGATCTGTCCTTGCAAGGTTCTATTTTCTTCACGAGAAAGTCTTATATTTATTGATGCTGGTGGGACTTGCTCTTGTCGCAGAGCTTCTTCGAGTTGCGAGATATGGTCTTCTAACTCAAGGTTTCTAGCTCGAGTGTTGCTCATCTCCTATTCCGCCTTAGTTGCATCTCTTCCATCTCCCTATTAAGTTCCTCGACACGCTTATTCTTTGTTGAGTGCCTTTGCATCCAGGATCGGACCTCAGTCTGCTTTCTATCAAGGAGACGATTCCATTCTTGTCTTTCGGGCCACACTTCATCCTTCTTTCGCTCTCTTTCTTCTTTGAGCTCTTGGATTCTTTGGTCTCTTGTCTCGAAGTCCTCAAGTATAGTACTCATCTCAACCTCTAATCCTTAAACTCAGTTTTTCCGTATTTCCACCTATATCATACTATCTTCTTTCTCTTTCTTCCATTTCTCAACTTCACGGCTTCTAACTTTTCTTTCATTTATCAATTGCCTTTTGTCAGACTTTAGACCCTCTATTTTCTTCTTTGCCACCTCTAACCATTTGAGCTGACATTTGTTCTCGAATTCTAGATCTTTTACTCGACGTTTTCCATCTGCCACTTCCTTAGCCCACTGCTGAGATGTTTTGCTTGATTCGACTACCTTTCTTTTTCGTAGCAAATCTTGATAGTCTTTTTTCCAAGTTGCCAATTCTGCTTCCACATTTTTCCTTCCTTTCCCACATCATTTGAAACTTCCTAGCATGAAAGTCGACCTCAACAGATATCATAAAATTCTCCCTTCCCAATTCTTCTATTCTCTTGGCATCTTTGGCTTTTTTGCTGCGAATTCTCTTCTTTGAATTTCTAGATTCAAAGGGACTACCCTGAAGTGTTCTTCCATAGAGGATAGTCCTTTTCCATTCAATAAAAGGATCTTATCATTTGCTATTTTTCTTCTCCATACTTCGTAGTCTAGGGTCATCAAAATATCAGCTCCCTTTACTTTTATTCTGAATGTAATTATCCACTCATTTTTTACTTCATGGGCCCTCTTTTTATAATTGATTGTTTTGTAATCAAACTTGGCATCAGCGAGTCCAAAGGTCATTGGGACAAATTGTGGATCCCCATATCGTCGCAAAACTAACAATTGAGCATACCCTACTCCCCCAAAGTCTAAGGAGGGTGATCCAATCGGAATTGCCACATTTATACAGAATTTGGGTGTGCATTAACCATGGAACTTGCCATACAATATATTGGTCTCGAATATTTCTTAAGTAGCTAATCCACTGATCTTTGTGCGAGGTTACATGCCACTCTTTTGTGAGATACTCTTCAATATGTGAATAACCCCTTAAGAAATAATCAGAATTGGCATTTTCTTCTTTCCAAAATGACTTTGGATCCGCACGATAAGCAGTTGACTACACCCTATAAAGCGACCACCTTCAATCCTTTTACAAGCATTCAAGGACCTAAATGTCTCAACAAGATTGCAGGCACATGGTTTAGTTCGCCTTCTAGCTTTTCGAACAAATCGACAACAACCAGCTCGACGTGACCAATGCAATTAGGAAAAATCACTAAGCTGTAGATCCGCAGAGCAAGGACATCTCTCCTTATTTTCCATCTATGTGCTCCTCATTTATCTTTTGAAGATGAGACCATGGTACTCCTTCGCTTTTCCCCTTTCTTTTGGTGACGATCAGTCACCCACTTTTCATTTGTGTTAGAAATCTTCGCAAGCTTAGCTTTAAGGGGCGATCCTTTTGTTAACTTAAAATAAATCTTGTCCACTTCAACTCTTTGTAAATTCAACAAAAAGTGATACTCATTTAAGGTCGGGGTTATGTCTCAGATTGAAAGTGAGACAACTATATGCAAGGTTCCAGAATTGTATCAAGCTTCGGATAAGGATCAAATCTACTTCAATGTACAACAAGTGTCACCATGGTCCTGATGAAGTGCTTGCTTCTCACTACGGCTCCAACTCTCCCAAAGGAACTCTCCCAAATCCTTTTCAAAGCTCGAATATCATTCAACTTGATAATGACGGGTGCACAACTAGACAGTTCTGACACATACCGAGCTGGTAAACTATCTCGTTTTTTTTTTTTTTGCCTCAGACCAGTCACACACATGTGCGGGATTCACTTCTTTGTTTATGAAACTCTTCTCCATCTTAAAAGTTTTTTAACTGGATGAACAATTGTGGATCAATCACCCTTTTTTAATGCTATGAACATGCAACATGACAGAAAAAAGAAAAACAAAACAAACAAATCAATTAGTTCATGATAAATAAATTAATTAATTACATAAATTAAATAAATAAATTACTCCTATCCTCATATGATCTACCCAAACATAATTTATTAAAATAATCCCTAATCAGACACGCTTTCTACCCATATGCATTTCTTTGGGTAAATAAAATCTAACCGCATGATATCTAGTTCGTATGTTTTTATTAAAAAAATTTATTCAACAATTTTAAAGCAACGAAAAAAAGGTTATAGTACGTTTCACCATTGTGTGTACTTATTTTGGTACCTACCAATGGACATATGTTCGGTATGATTATATCGAGGGTGACCATTCTATGGTTCACTATATATGCATGGTTTCGACTCTATGGAAAAAGGTACTCGGATTGTCATTGATGTTAGTGCCCCCTTTAAGTTGTCAAACCCTCAATCCTCACCCATTACAGGCTTCAAGCGAAACAAGTTCAATTCGAGAGGATCCACTTCTTTATACCCATACGAGGAAATAAATTTCCACGGAGGTATAAGATGTGTATCCCAGAGGTTAACTGCTATAACTCATACAAGGAATAAATTCACCATGAAAGTATATCGTTCACCCCTACTTAATTGAGACGGAACTTGTGTATAAAGCTTATGTCATGGAATGCACGTGATGTGTGAGGAGGAGCATACAAACCTTTGACCAAACAACCCCACACCAAAATAAAAGAAGAACCTACGAAAAAAAATATGAAATCAGAAAATATAAGAAATTAGTAAACTTACCAATAACAAAAATATTCGAAATAAGTTAATCAACATTAGATAAAAAAGAATCATAAACTAATTAAGGACTCGAATTTATATTTTCCACTACTATGAAAATGTATAAGCGATTAACGACCTAACTCTATAAAATATCCTCGGCGAAGTCGCCAAGCTTTCATAGCCATTTTTAACGAATTAATCAAATTAAAAATAATTATAATTTTATTTTGGAAAATTGGATTTTTGATAAAACTTAATTAAATTTGAATTTAGAGTCGCCATCCACATTTGAGTTAAGTAGGTCAAATACCTAAAAATGCTAAAGAATCATAAACTAATTAAGGACTCGAATTTATATTTTCCACTACTATGAAAATGTATAAGCGATTAACGACCTAACTCTATAAAATATCCTCGGCGAAGTCGCCAAGCTGTCATAGCCATTTTTAACGAATTAATCAAATTAAAAATAATTATTATTTTATTTTGGAAAATTGGATTTTTGATAAAACTTAATTAAATTTGAATTTAGAGTCGCCATCCACATTTGAGTTAAGTAGGTCAAATACCTAAAAATGCTATTTAAAACAATTTTAAGAAAAATTATTTTAAAGACAAATATCGATATGCGTTTATCAAATATTCGTTTTTAAGAGTTTGAGAGTCGATTGCGTGTGGGGAAGAGTGAGCACCCCCACAACGCCTAAAATTAGTACCTAATCGCTTATACGTCATCGTACCAGCGAAAACCATAAATTCGAGTAAAAAATTAAAGTATGATCATTTTTACTGAAATTGACTAATTAATTATAAGTTCGATTTTCTTTTGAATGTCGTCGAATCGCAATTCTCATATAGAGTGATGTTTTTCACGTCTATTCTACGACAAGTGTTTTTGGAAATATACTAGTAAGATATAATATATAAATAAGTGAATAATAAAATGATAGTAAAAATATAAAACCATATAAAATAAAATATGTACGTATTTTAAAAACATAATAAAAGGGAATATATGTTACTAAAACATGATTTTGGATCTAGAATTTTTTTTATATTTTAATACCTATTTATACATATATTCGTAATATAATTAATTTAATGAATATATATATTTTAATTCCGGTCGTAAGAGCTCGTTAGAGGGTTTTGTGGTGCTATTTTCTTCCTCCGATATCAACTTCTAATTTCGACCATCATTCTTGCCTTGTGTTCAATTTTGGTCTGCGTTTAAGAAATTTGTTTCAATTTTGTGTGGTTTCTCAAGAAATTTGAGTAGAGTTACTAATTTTATTATAATTATTTATAGTATTATAGAAAAGATTTGTTTCAATTTTTCGACTTTCTCTAACCATATAAGATATATAAATATATATATTATATTCTTTTTACATTATAATATTATTTAATATATTAATGCAATCTAAAATCATAAAATATATTAATAATATTATATTTCAAAGAAAGTATTTTGAGGTTAAAGTATTGATTTAAGTATAAGGACTCAAAAGAATTTGATAGGATGAAAAAAAATTACAAACAAATTGAGTAAAATGCAAAGTTAAGGAATTAAATAAAAAAAAGGAAGTACAATTTTAGAAATTGAAATTACATAAGTATTCCATTGTGATATAAGAGTATGTTGTTCAAATTTAGTAAAAAAACTTAAAATAAAAGATGAATTGAAAAAATAACAAAATTATGAAAATAAAGGGACTAAATTGAAAAATAAAAAATTTATTATCCAAAAGAGAAATTGAAAGTATATATGCATTCTACTGTGTTTAGGAGCATATGGTTAAAATTTAGTGAAAAGTGAACTTACAATAAAGGAGAAATTAAAAGAATAATAGAATTAGAAACTAAATCATAAAACCATCAAAATAATTGGTCATAATTTTTAATTTTTGAGTAACTCGAAATTTCAAAATTTCAACTCGACTCAAACTCAAAACCCAAAGTGATAGTTCGATTTAACTCTAACAACTCGACTCGAGCAACTTGAATTTGGAAAAAAAAAATCAATTTTTCGAGTCAAGTTTTGCTCACCCCTTCAATTAACTCAAATTTTTACAACCCATATCCGGTTACTCACCTAGATATGACAAGTAAAATCAGGTCAGATTTTTTATTTCTTTGGAAAGTAAAACTTGATCCGACCCAAAAATATATATCTCCATCCAACCTAATTTAAAAAATATATATCATCCACTCAAAATTAATCCGACTTGAATTTTTAAAATGCAAATGTGATATGATCCAACCTGACCCCTTATAAAATAAAAACTCAATTAAAAAATAAATAAAGTAGTATAACAATTATCTACAAATTTATCTAACGAAATTACACTATTAGCCCTAGTTAAGGTCCAAAATTTTCACTCATAAGTGTGGGCTCTGGGCTTCAACAGGTTTGATATTTCCTTACGGGTACATGATTTTAGCACTTACGGCGGATAAAAAAATGGGTATATATACAAGTATATTTACAAATGAATTTACAAATAGCACTAATGAGTAAACATTTGACTAATGATCCATCTACAGACGATCTTAGACTGTCTAGGATGAAAGAAGATATATATTCAAATTCATAATATTATTGACAGTGAGGTGGTGGATTTCGTTAACAAACTAATTGATTATCTATATGTAATTTTTATATTCTAGTAAAGAAAATTTGTTTCCTATCTAGTAAAAAGGTAAAAACACAGTTCATCATTCAAGTACAAACATACGAGTACAGTAACACATATATATTGGAATTGGGGGAGGGATGAAATTAAAAATAAAAAAAAAGCAAGCTTTCATGTCTCACTTAGCTTTCTTGTTGCCTCTAAACAAAGTAGTTGTCAATGGAATTAGTCCATTTGATATTATTGTAAATTGGGTGAAACACTACCCGTCTTATGTGGATATTTAAGGGATAAAGGTGAAAACTGTAGTGCAAGTAACTCCTCTTTGCTATATTTCAATCTTTGATCTAATATTTGAGGGAAAAAAGGACAATTAGATTATAAAAGAGACTCGATATTTGATGCTAAAAGAATAAAATTGTGAACGTCTACTTACCTACGAGAAACTCGGGCATGGGTGATTTTTCCTGCTTTTTGTTCCATCGAGAAATCTTTGAAAATTGTTGTGATGAGGATGGGCTACTGGAAATTATTTGCTGTTCTGCTGAAAGGTTCTGGATAACTTCGTGTCGTATCTCAACTTGAGGATGTTTCTTTAAGAATAGCGAGATAGCATCTTCAGTTAAAAGCCAACAACCCATCAGGTCCAGTAATCTCAGTGTTTTTGGTGGGCTAAATGCATCCAGGCCACTAGTTGTTAACACAGCGTCACGGACCTGAAGAGTGGTCAGCTTTGGGAGAGATGATAGGTGATGCAAAGTGGCATCCGTAAGGGACACACATCTGAGAGATAAATGACTCAGATCTTTGCAACTTGATAAAGGGTACAAATCCGGATCCCTAATTTGTGTATGCTCCAAGTTCAAGCTCTCCAGATAATTAAGACTTTGAAGTACTGTTAGTGTGCTATCCTTGTGTGAGTCGGTGCCTGGCTGGAGAATAAAACCTGCAAATTGCAAAAGAAATGTTAAAAACTAATTTTTTTTATAAGAAAATGTTAAAAACTAAATGAGCATGCCAAGGATTAATAATTCCGTTTTAAGTCCACAAATGAAGAACAAAGGCAACAGAAAAAAATATTCCAAAGCCGTGAAAAACTCAAGACTTCCACAATATTCGTGATTAATGCAAGTAACAACTTAAGGTTTGTGGTGAAGAAACCAAACCTTTAATGTTTGTGTTGCTTAGATCAACAACCTTAAGTGATGGCATCAAGCCGATATAAGACAAGGCAACATCATCAATTGATGTTTGAGATAAAGATAAAATTTCAAGTTTGGGAACTTGTCCAGCTAAAATCCCAATCCCCACAGAGCTGACCTTTGTTCTGCTTAGATTTAGATTTTTCAGACCAGATCCAATACATACAATCATTTCAACAGAACCATCACCAAAGGTGCTAGAGTTGAGATCCAAATGTTCTAGCATTTTCATATCAGCTAAAAAGCCAAACTGGTCAAGGGAAGATTTGGATACATCTAAATAGGATAAGGAACTTGTTTTGATATGTAAAAAGGCCTCGGCCTCACTCGCGAAAGTTGCTCCGGAAAAGACGAGCTTCAAGAGAGGAGATTTATCACCACCACCTTCAAGGATAGAATCAATTGCACAATTACTCATGTTCAGACATTCAAGAGATGGCAGATTCGGAAAGCTTGTAACATTGGTCCAAGCAAGATTGAGGAAGCTCAGCTTGGGGAAGCTTTCAAGGACGAAAGCCCCTTTGTTAGATATTTTACTCCCCCATAGATCAAGGTATTGTAGCTTTGTCAATACCTAAAACAAAACAGCCATCACATATCATTTTAATCTGAATTATTTTACCTGAAAATGAAAACTAACTAATAGATCTTAAAATCAATCATTCAAAATGGAACAGCCAAACTTAGACTAAAATAACAATCTATGGTAATTGAAATATAACTAACATCGTCTAGTTCTTACAAATGATTTTAAATGCAAGGAAACTTCATTAACACAATACAACAACCGAGACACCAAGTTCTCATCTAAATAAAGTACTAACAGAGTTTGCAGAGTCCAGCAAAACTCAAGAGCCATGGATCATCAGTAATTTCGGATATAATTGTGGATTATTTTATTCTTCAGCCAATGATAATATATACAGTAAATACAATGTAGTACCTGGAGAGAATTCAATGCAGTATCTGTGACAGGCAAACCACCCAAGTCTAACACAGACAAATCCTTAAGAGACGAGAGCAGTGCAACGCCGTTCGCAGTGACACCAGTCTCAGAAATCCATAACTTATCCAAAGTTGAAATGGATATAATATGCCTAACGCCAGCATCACTAACCTTCATGCACCGTGAAAGGTCCAGTTCCTTCAGACTAGTCATTCCTAAAACGAAGAAAATAAAAACACTACAAATTTATAAAAGTAATTCAGCTTATCAATAACATGACAAAATTGAGTTCTGATAACCATTTCTTTGTGGAATTATTACTTTTAATGCTTCTAAAATATCCTAATTTTCGTACAGATAACTGAAAATAAACTCCCTTATATTTTTTTGTTACATTTGAAAAAAAATGAAAAACATACCAACCAAGGACCAAATAGCAGAACTATTAATTCTATGACAATCAGAGAGATTAAGAGTTCGTAGATAACGAAATGCGCCTAAATACGCCATCCATTCCTCATCAACATACTTCTCGCCTCTAAGATCAATCTCCTCCGCACTGTGTTTGAAGACTCTGCATTATGAAAACGAACAATCTACTTTAACAGGGATCAGATTGCAAAAATTCAAAATTAAACTGAAAGCTAAATAAACAACGTAAATTCCAATTCACGGTTTTTTTTTGGGCAGACAATTCAGATCTAAGTTTTTAGAAAATGTAACAATTGAACAAATAGAAAACTAAAAAAAATCAAATTATTTAGAAATATATCGAAAAATTGAAGTGATAATAAACGAATGTATGTTTACTCGAGCAAGGAAGGGAAGAGGAGGCGACGACGGAGGAGGTTTCGAAGGAGAGCTTGAGAAAGGTGAGAAGGCAAACGCTCAAGACTTCTTCTTTGCCTCCGCCATTTCTCCACGCTCTCTTTGCTTCGGCAGGCTGCTTCTATGCATCGCCGAATCAACTCGCTCTCTTGCTCCATTTCCTTTAGATTTATTACTTCTTTTTTGTTCTCCATTGAGTTTAGATCTATCTTGTTCTTCGCTTTTTCTCGCTTTGATCTTTCAGTCTTCAGATCTTCGAAAATTGAATCCGATAATAGAATTCAAAGTCGGCAACTATCTTATATTTGATTACCTTTCTCGAACTGAAATGTGGAAGAAAGTGGAACGCTTATTTATTTTGCTTTTTATTTTGGTTTAATACCAAAATAAGTTTCCAAACTATATCACTTTTTTCAAATAGGTGTCTAAACTATTTTTTGACTCATCCCGATGCCTAACGTTACAAATATTACCCATTTAGGTGCACGGAGCGTCAATGGTGTTAATTCATCTTTTAAGTGACACATGTCATAATCTCGTAATTTTTAAAAATTTATATAAAATTAAAATTATATATATATATATAAAGAAAACACATTTTGAAATAAAACACATAACTTTGAAAACCTTCATTTCAACCCCTAAACCCACACCGATCACGATCTTTTGTCATCTACGAAGCTCCACCCGACCTCTCCTTCACTCGACGACCAAAACCTCCATGAAATCGTGACTGATTGACGTCCGATCGACGACGAATCGACGTTTTATACCCTGCAAACCCTAGGATGAAAATCATGATCCCACTAGATTCTGACGGCCAATCGACAAAAATACGACAAAGTATGAATAGGAAGATGATAGGAACTATTTAGGTAGCGGTGGTTGTGGTCGAAAATGGCAGCGAAGGAAGATTACAGTTAGGGTTTGAGATTTTGAGGTTGTTTTATGATATAAGAAAAGTTAGTGTTTTTTAATAAGTATCATAATATTTTTAATATTTATTTAAAAATAAATTTCAAAATCATCAGATTGTGACACGTGACACTTAAAAGGGAAAATTAACGTCGTTGATAGGTCGAACACCTAAATGGGTACCGTTTGTAACGTTAAGCACCTGGATGAGTTAAAAAATAGTTTAGGCACCTATTTGGGAAAAGCGGTATAGTTTGGGCACTTATTTTGGTATTAAGCCTTTTATTTTTATTGAAGGCTAAGACAAAATTCAGAAAAATAACATTTTTATAAGTTAATTGCATCATATGTCCTCAATCTATAACTCTCATTTTAAATTAGTCCCTAAACTTTTAAACATTTCAATTTATCCTTAAACTATGAATATTATTCTAAATTAATCCTCAAACTTTTGAACATTTCATTTTCATCCCCCAAACTATGATCTTCTTCCTAAATTGGTCCCTTAACTTTTTGAATATTTTAATTTTATTCTAAATTATTTGTATATACGAATCACATCTCTTATTAACAAAATCATTAGACAAGTTATATTATTATTTGTTTGAAAAACAAATTAGGTTAAACTATCGTTGAAATGGATTGCATATTTGGATGAATTTTGGGATGAAATTAAAAGATCTAAGTTTAAGGGCCAATTTAGAATGAGATTTATAGTTTCGGGATGAAATTAAAATGTTCAAAAGTTTGATGACTAGTTTCAAATAAGAGTCATAGTTTAGGGGCATATAATGTAATTAACTCTTTTTTATTATAAAATATTAATTATAAATTTTACTTTTAATATTTATAGATTTGATTTTGAATTACTTTCTACCCTTACATTTCATTACCTATATTTATTTTTCCTTTAATTTTGGCGCTTTAATTTCAGTAATTAATTTATTTCCTAACTTACTTATTGACTTTTTCTTTCTTAAATTTTGTTTAAATTGATGACATATGTTTCTTTTAGTTTTACCTTTTTTATTCTGATTTGGGTTCCTTTCAATTTTGCTTAACTCATGATTTTCCTTTATATTTTATTTTCCCTAATTTGATGTTTCTTCTTAATTCTCCATTTACTTTGTAAACTTTTGCTTTAATTTTTCGTTTGTCTCTTTTTAAATTTATTATGATTTATTTATTTTTAGAATAACTTTTGTTTATTTGCTTGAATCTCTCTGACTGTCTGAGGATGACACTGCTCCTTTGCGTTGAGGAGATCTGGTCGGTGGATGAAATTTTTCCTTCGTGTTGAGGATGACACTGTTCCTTGAGGAAGTCTGGTTATCTGGATTACACTGCTCCTTCACGTTGAAGAGATTTGGTCGGATTTGGATAATGGAAACAACATTGTTCTTTCGCGTTGAGAAAGTCTGATTATCTAAGGATGACACTTCTCCTTTGTGTTGGGGAGATCTGGTCGGTGGATGGCATTGTTCATTCGTGTTGAGGACGTCTAGTCATACTTTGATGGTTTAATTCGACATAGTTCCTTCTAGGTTAGGAAAACTAGTCGTTCTTGAAGGATTGTGAATCTGAGGACAATGTTGTTCTTCTTGCTAAGGAAGTCTAATTGTATAAAGATAGTTTGACTTTGAAAACGACATTGCTCCTTCATGTTGAGGAGAGCTAAACGTTCCTCAGTGTCAAATCTAATGATGACATTGCGCCTTCTCGTTGAGGAGATCTAGTCATAGTTGCTAATGATTGGCTTGACATGAAATCTTCTTCTTCAACATGGGATTGCAAAACGAAGTCTTTGCTAACTTTGAATTCCTATCAAATATTCGACATTTAAGTGAAAATAAATGAGTGAAAAGAAATTTGTTTCAAGAGAAGCTATCTCAGGTGAGATAAAATTTTGTTTTGACGAAAACAATTTCAAAATTTGTTTTGACGAAAACAATTTCAAAATTTGTGTTTCAAGGGAAAATTGTCTCAAGCGAGACGATACTTGTTTTTAGGAAAACAATCTCAAGTAAGATCAATTTTTCTTCAAGAAAAATTGTCTTAAATGATATGAAACTTTGTTTCGAGAGAAACAATCTCAAAGGTGACAGACAGTCTGCTTCTTCATGTTGAGGAGATCTAGTTGCCTTTAGAAGATCTGTTCACTTCAGGATGTCAAATATGTGAACGACATTGTTCCTTCATGTTGGGGACGTCTAGTCATCATCAAACTTTTCTTTCCTGAAAGATCTATATAAAAAATGATGCATTTATGAATGACTATCCTGAATGTTTTTATGAATGTTAAGATGAAGTTTATTTCATGTATTTGATTTGACGTCTTTTTGAATTTTTCCTTCTGAGAGGAGAAAATGATCTTGAGAAAGGGAAATTAGATGATATCCTCGTGAGAGGAGAAAAATGACCTTTAAGAAAAATGAAATAAGGATTTCAGGAAAAAAATCTTAAGAAAGACTAGATTGATGTTCTTAGACGAACAATCTTGAGAAATATGAAATTAGTTTCTCAAGAACGATTATAAAGGCATCCTTACGAGAGGGGAAAACATTTTTATTGCATGCGATAATGAATGTATTATGAAAAGGTGCAAATTCATGATGTATATGTTTATGTTTATGCATGTTTTCTTGATCTGTGATGGGAATGGTTGCATGAGCAATCTTTATTTTATCCTTGATTCGGTTGTCTTCACTCTTTGTTTGTACCAACGTGCATCCTTGCAATTCTTGACTCGTGTTAATTTCTTCTTGCCCCAAGAAAAAAAATTTTGCCCCTGATAAATTTGGCTTCCCTTGCATGAACTTGTGTATAAATCCAATAGAGCTTTTATCCCACCGCAAAAACTGGCAGAACATTCGTGTTCTCTGACAAGTTCTACGATACATCCATACCAAGGATGGTAGTTAGAGCTATAGAGGCAATCAAAATTGAAATTGAATGTATTTGCTCAATTGCTAACATCGAATTCAGCTCTCGAAGCTTTGCATTGAGTTTTTTCAAAGTTCTGTTGCCCATTTAGCAGAAAGATAACTTCCCCATTGTCCATTTTTTATCTTGGCACAGACAGAACATGACCTCTAGATTGGGATTTAGAAATCCCATATGAACTCAACATTGGCTCTACTTCGTAACTACTGGTATAGAAAACATTCATCATTTGTGGTTTTAACATTAATGCACGACAAATCATCAGTATGATACAATTGTATATTGTGATGGTTGACAAAACAGTCATATATAGTAACCTTCACTGTCTCTACTTCATCATTTTCAGTCTTCACACCTTTCTATCTCATTAAAAATAAATGTCTGTTCGATTCAAAGATCTTGTATTCATAGATGATATGGGCCTTCAATAATGCCACAAATTTATCATTTCTTGCTCCATTTCTGATTCTATGCCTGAGCTTCTGTGTTTGGGAGACATGTTTCAATTACAAATATCTACTCTAGAGAGATTGTCTTATTTGAAAATGTTTTTCTTCTTCTAATATTTTCAAATTTTGAAAAAATCAATTAAAAGAATTTTGAAAATGTTTAATCAAAATTTTGAAAAAAAATATAACCCGTTTTTAGGTTTTATGACTGAGACAAATCATAAAACAAGAGTTCATTGGATAACAAAGAATTAATTACTCTCTTAATCCTTCCAAAATTATAGTTATTTGACAAGTGTCAAGATTAATGCTATCTTTGAGATAGGTTTAAGTCTGGAAAGATAAGGTGTCTCAAATTGGTTTATTTGGTTAGGATTTATTATCTTCAATTATCTGGTATTCATCGATTTGATGAAGTAGCTTCTATGCTCATCTTCTAGAAAACACTATTCGGTTCTCAGCTCTCGTAAGCACACTTTGGTTGTACGATATCTTATAAAGGGATTTGTGAGATCACCTCTTATACAACAGCTGCACAATCTTCCTATTCGAGTCTTATATTCAGGTTTTTAACTCGAATCCTCCTTTTCTTTCAAGACATTATTCAAAATTTTACGTCTTGAAACTCCCTTTGTCATTTTTTCTATATCATGCATTAAAGATTTTAGAAAATCTTTTGTAAATAAAAGATTAGTCCTGATGGGCGGGATAAAATCTAAAGATAGTCTCTTCTATTTAGAAAACCCTTTTTCATTTTTAGGCACATAATGTAGGCTATGGTTCACTGTTATGAAAGAAATGTGTAAATGGCCCAAACAAATGTTTAAGGGTTATCAAACCAAGGATCAATTCGTTATGTTGTCTTCAATCTTGTCTTGCTCAATTTGAATCTTGTCGTATGTGTCTTTTATTTTCTCTTGAAGTTCCATGATCTTTTTTGTGAATTGATTCTGGATCTTTGAACAAGTTTTACTTGCTCAATCTTACGACTTGAAGCTCGATGAGTCACTTGTTTCTTAATACTTTATCCATTTTCTTTCTTTTCCTTTTTTTTCTTTTTTTTTCTTTTTTTTTTCTCTTTTCTCTTTTCTTTGTGTTCTCACCTTGATTTGATCTTCAAACACCTCGTATTTGGTTTACCTTATAGTATTTTTATATGGATTGATGGTCTTCACTCATGCAAGTAGATTTTCTTCACCTTTCCCCCTAGTGTGGAAGGTGATCTTTGGTTAGGGTTGAATCAGAAAAAAATATAATTCAGGCTCAAATGGGGACAACAAGGGATATATTTTTTCATTTTACGAAGTGATAATGAAAGAAAGTCATTCGTCATTCTATACAAGGAAGTCCTTGCATAAGAGGTATCCCCATGGGGATACATATTCAGGATTAACTCTTATTCACTTGTAAACTATGTAACTAATGCATGGTAGAATTATTTCAAACCATTTCATTTATTTTTTTTTCTTCTTGCTTCTAGCATATCCCAATTGTTCAGGCTCATCTTAATAAAATTAATTCCAGATGCTCCATCTTGTTTCCCATGCAGAACCATTCTCGTACAAGTAAACATCTTGTACTAATTGCTTTTAGGTTTTATTGGTAGAAAATATCGATTTTGTGTCTCAAAAGACGAGGATGTGAATTTATTGTCTCAACGAAAGGTAAGAGTATGAATTTTTGTGTCTAAAAAAAGATAAAGACAATATTTCAAAGTTTCAAGGAGAGGTAATGTCAAAATTTTAGTCCTTTGGTAGTGACAATGAATTATTTTGGGTAAAAATGAGTGATCTTATTTTTGGCTTTGGATGGGATAAGAAAGGTATGATCTTTCCATATGTCAAAAATCTATAATTCTTGAATATTTAAAAGAATTTATAATTCAATCAATATTAAAAAAACTACAAGATTAAAACTTGATTAATTGTTCATAGCCTTAGAAGGTAGCATAAGTTCAATCATCAAACTATTTACAAAATATTTAAGGAAATATTAAAGGAAAAACAAAAACGAGTTCAAACAAAACAATTTTGTTAATGCAAGTGCAATAAAGCTTCATGGTAGATGCAATGACTTCTCGATCCACTTTAGAATGCCCCATCATTCTTCGAATGTCTATGCCCTTAAATCAATCAAATTTTGGACCTTACGCTTCAGTGCCTTATAATTCTTAGCGGAATGTCGTAAACTTCCTATGTGATAGTTGCATATGGAATCAATATCGTAGACCTTAGGATATGGGGACTCTTTTGTCTTAGACTGAACCAGAGTCAGAAGATTCTTCTCAACCAGCGTTGGAAGTAATTCCTCATAGGTCATTGGAATTGGATCAAAATGACTCTTTTCTCGGATCATCCTATAAGGCTTATCCCTACGACCAACTGAATTAATTGTTCGAAACTTGTTTTTATTCTTAATGTGGTGTCATGTGATTAAGATCACTTTCATCGAATCCTCCATGAATTAATTCCATGTTTTTATGAATGATGCATGTGAAAACGCTTAAATAAATGTAGTGCAGAATGTAAATATAAAAATGCAGATGTAAAAAGTATTGATCCCAACGATGAATATTATAGAATAATTTTCATCAGAGATAAAAAGTCTTCACATTAGAAGATAGTCCATTTTACAAACATGCTTTCGTTTAGACGCTAGGTCTGAAATTGGTCAATGCTTTGTCTCGGAGCTTCTTCCTTGAAAATTATACCCTTCAAACGCTCTATAACCTATCTCGGTGAATGCCCCTGTAGTGCTAGAATTATGTGGCATGCCTTGATGATTAATGGTGGAATAGTTGTAAGCGAAATATCTACCATTACTTTACCTTTTTGGATAAAGGGATTACCTTTCGAGTCTTCGAGGTTGTTCTATCAGTTAAGTCTAGTGCACAATCTTCAAGCGATTTTCTTCCTTATTAGCAATCAGTGCATGTCTGTGTATGCGGCTGCTTGATTAAAAGCTTTTATCTCTACTTATGAAAATTTTCACTTAAATATTCCCTTGCAGATTGACATTTTCGCATTATATTATGATGATGCAATGTAAAAAAGATGAAAATGACACAAAAAATAGAAAAAATGAGTTAGTACAAGTAAGATAATTGATATAGAAAAAAGTGTTATTCATATTTGAATATAACACCTACCCCATCATGGAATCTACTTGAGCATGCTTTTATTAAATAACAATCCTACCCAGACATGTTTTCTACCCGACGTGCTTTATTTTCAAGAAATTGATCCTAACCGCATGTAATCTAGTTCACACCTTTCAATCAAAAAGAAATATATGCTATGAATTTAAAGCTAAAGGTTTAGAATTGTTCCTCCTTCGATACAATTATTTCGGTTCCTACTAACGGACAAAGGTTCTGTATGACTCTACCTAGGGTGACCATTATATGGTTCACTACATGTTTCAGCCCTAACAGTGAAAAGATACTCGAATTGTCCTTTTTGTTGGTGCCTTTTGGGCTGCCAAGCCTTCAACCCTTACCCATTATAGGCTTAAACAGATCGATTTCAATTCGAGGGGATTCACTTCCTTATACCCATACAAGTAATAAATCCCTACGAAGGTATAAGGCATGTGTACCCCAGGGCTATTTGCTAAAGCTCATACGAAGAACAAATTCTTACGAGAGCAAAGCATTCAACCCTACTTACTTGGGACGAAGCTCGGATATAGAGCTTATGTCATGCAAATGCACGTGAGGTGTGTAAGGAAGAGCATACAAACCTTTGACTAAAAAAAAAGTCTCGGCAAAAACTTTAACAAAGCCGAAAACATAAATTAAAACATCAGTATGACAGTTTAAACAATAAAAAAACTATACAAAACTTCAATAAATGGATCATAAGTTAACGACAGACTCAAACTCATAACTCTCACCACTAAGACAATGTATAAGCGACTTACAGCCTGACTCTCTAAAGTGTCCCCAATGGAGTCGCCAAGCTGTCATAACCATTTTTGAAAAAAATTATTATTTTAAAAAATATGACTTTATTAAGAAATATGGATTTTTAAATTTATTATTATGAATTGGAGCTGTCATCGATCTTTGGGTTAGGTAGATCAAATACCTAAAAACGTCTTTTGAAATAATTAAAAAATCATTTTAAATATAAAAACTAGTTTGCGTTTACCAATGATTTTTTTTGGATTCGGGAATCGATTACGTATGGGGAAGGATAAGCACCCCACAGTGCCCAAATTTGGTATAGTCTCTTATATATTATCGTAAATGGTGGACATCGTGAGTTCGTATCAATATTTAAAGTATGATCCTTTTATTAAACATTGACTAATTTGTTTCGAATTATTCATCAAGGAACATTCCTTAATCTGAGAAGAAATCATGGGATTTGTACATCCTCCAATGGGAAGGTTGTCATATTTTTTTCTTCTTTATACGAGAAGTATTTTATCCCTAATGTTCGTTTAAAAGTACAAATCGAATATAAAGTGAACATCAGTAATAGTATGAAACAAATTGCTATTTAAAGAGACATGCATTGCATCATTTAAATTAAAATAAAAACGAATTAATTATCATTTTTATAAAAATAAAATCGACTCATTTCAAGTTCATTTTTCTTTCGAATGTCGTGTTGAATAACACTACTTCGATCAAGCAGTGTTTTTCACGCCCATTCTATGATAGAATGTTCTTAAAAATATTCGAGTGAGTCACATTTAACAAATTATTAAATAAATAAGCATTTAACAAAAAAATTAAAAAAATATACATAAATATACTATACAAAACATAAAAATATACATGCACGTAGACATATACATATAAATATTTAATATGGCATCACATGCATAGCAATATTTACAACAAAATATGCACTTGCTAAGTTAAGGGCTAATATACGAAAACAAACAATGTAGGGATCTAAAAGCATGAATACAAAAATACAAGGGGTTAATCAAATACTAATCCGAATTTTCAAGCATAAAATAGAGATCGGGTTGCGTATAAACAAAAAATCCGAGGAACTGAAAACACAAATAGACCGATTTTAAACAATATTGGAAACAATGGACCAAAATGCAATAATTCAGAAATAAACCATTGAGAATAGATATTTAATCGAAAGCTAGCAGTAAGAAAATAGTGACCAAAGTGCTAACGAAATAAAATTTAAAATATGAAGTATAAATAATGTAAAATTGCATTTAGTGACTACAATGGGGTTTACCCACACGCTAAAATACGCTCCTGCCCCTCCCAAAACTACGTCGTTTCATGCGTAATATATATGGTTAAAACCTAAGCCAAAACTGGTCATTCCCCACCATTTGCTTCATTTCCATTTTAGACCAAGGGAGAGAGAGAGAGCAAAAGCTCTCAACTCTCTCTTGTTCCTCCCTCACTTCCCCGTCGTTGGGAAAGAGAAGAAGACCACAGTCACCATAAGTCGGCGGTGATGGTGGTGAAAACTAAAAATTCCTCTTGTTCCTTCCCTAAAAACCCGAGCTTTACCTTCTATGATGAAGGATTCCGTTGGCTCCAGTGAGGCAACAGTGGCGGCTGTTCCAAATGTGAGAACTTTCTTTCAGTTTTTTTATTTTTCTTCTCTCTCGATCTGACTCCTCGTTCGAATCTCTCTTTGGTTTCTTTCTCTTCGTTTTGCCCCCTTTCTTCGAATCTGTTGCGTTATTAAAGAAAATGGTTGCTTGTTTGGTTGAGTTTAAGGTATAGGGAGGGTAAAGGTTCAATGATAGCTCCAAAAAAATTTGAGAAATCTCAGATTTTTTGGGAATGGTTTTATTTTATTTATTATTATTTTTTTATTGATTTAAGATGTTTGTGGTTACTGTTTGGCCGGATTCATTGACGACAATGGGTTGACACATCATCGATGACAGCTCACGCAACTAGGAGGTCTACGAGTTGACGCGTGCAACACGTGCGCATCTTCGGACAATCCAGATATGATGGTGGCACCGGCGACTGTTGACATGCTAGGGTAAAACCCTACTTTGTATCACAGATCAGGACTGTTGGATGGGTCCAAATCATGCGGACGAGGACGAACGGTGCTGAAGGGTTTCCCAAAACCTTAATGGTTGACGAGTGTCGATCGTTGGATATTCCACAGATCCAATGGGTGACAGTGAGGGGGGCCATATGCTAAGGGTGAAAACTCTAGCAGGGTTTGGGTTTACAAGTGGGCCATCTCTTATTGGACCTGATCTGGTGTGTAGCTTCAGTGGGCTTGGTGTTTGTATTTCGGGCTTCAATTTTTTTAGGCTTTGGTTTCGGGCCTATAAAAATGTAAAAATAAAATATTATTAATAAAATAATAATGATAATAATAATAACCAATTAAAACCTGGACAAAAACGGGTGTCTACAATGTCCTTTTTTCTCTTGAAGCACTCGCTCTGGGTAGAAGTTCTCTCCATGACCACCACAAAAAAAAAGCAAAACATTTTAAGCTTCTTGTATTGAAAAGTGTCATAAGCAAAACTGTCATTTGAAAGGGAAATTTTCTTCTTTCATTTCAGTGCCTTACGCTCATCCACCCCAACACGAATCCTCATGCTCCCTCTATATCCCAATGAAACGGTCGAAGCATCAAAATCAATAAAAGAACCAATAAAGTTACCCAACAGCCGAACAACTCACCCATACGATGCGCAAGCATGATGTGATAATTAAAATACCAAGGTGATAACCATCGTATTGCTATCAAAATAATTCCATCTTCTTAAATAGAAAGGAAAATGTAGTATAGAGAAGCAGGGTCGATCCACATGGACTATGATTTTTATGATTTAATAAAATTGTTTCTTGATTTTAGGAAAAGATAGAATTCCAGGTAAAGTTGAAAATGTTTAAAAATAAATAATAATATAATAATAAATAATAGTAGTAAAATAAAAAGGGGGTTTTTAAAAGTTATTTTTAAAATAAAAGATAAGAATTAAATAAAAGAAAAATAATTAAATAAACAAAATTAAAGAGATTGAGATAAAGAGAAACTTATTGTGAAAGCAGCCTCAGACTTCAGCTTCACCTCAAATTCCTCGGATCATCAAAATAGATTTTTACTTCAAGATTCATGTCAGTTACTACAATAACAATTCTTAACTGCCAACTCGGATTGCGTCGTTTCAACAATAACTGATTCTGATCTCAGTTTTCTCTTAGGAAACAATTTTGCTAAGTGTGTTCTCGGGAAGTTAAATATGCTTCAATAATCAAATCCTTCTTCAAACGTTAACCATAACAATATCCAAATCAATGTCGAAGTCGTTTTGATTTTAAAAGTAAGCTCAGAAAACAGAGAAAATCCGAAACGATTTAAGTACCTTACAATTCTCACGTTTGGAATTGAGCCTTCGCTTTAGTCTTCGGCTTGAAAGAAAATTAGCTAAGCATGACCAAAGTCATACTTAGCATAATTGAAAAGTATGTGAAAAATAGAGAGGAAGCTAGAGAGAAAAAGAAGATTTTATTCTCAGATGAGAGAGATATGTTTCTAGGCTCGCCCTTAAAGGGTATTTATAGCCTTCAAATTCCTAAAAACAAGATAAAACATCTTAGATCTTAATTAAAACACTTAAAACTATTTAAACTAAAATACCTAAAAAATAATATTTAAAATAATATTCTAAATCCTAATTAAAATACTAAAACCTATTTAAACTAAAATACCTAAAACAAATATAAAATATAAAAATATAATATCCTAAAACTTAATTAAAATACTAAAACCTATTTAAACTAAAATACAAAGATAAAATATAATGTTTAAAATATTATCCTAAACTTGAGTTTCAATCAAATCCAAATTCCAGCCTGCTTTGATTCTGAAACTGAAAAAAAACTGCAGAATTGTGTCCTTTTTGTGCAATTTCTAAAATCTTATGTCCTTTACAAAAAATGAATTAAAATGAACAAATAAACCACAAAAAATCAATGATTAAGGAGTAATCTAAAAGTAAAATATTAAATAAATTAAGCACTTATCAAAATTCCCCCTCACTTATTCAATGCTTGTCCTCAAGAATTTCTCAATTAACATATCAAAATCAGAAGTTGTCATCTTCAATTTCAACTTATTTCTCAAACTTCAAATCGAACTAAGTCCATGATATTTGTCGAATTCAAGTTACAATCAAGCAAAGATACACCCAAGAAAATTTAAAGTAAGCAAGATATCACAATTAATTGCCAACTTCAATGAAATATGACTCAATACC
Source organism: Hibiscus syriacus (assembly GCF_006381635.1). Lineage (NCBI taxonomy): Eukaryota > Viridiplantae > Streptophyta > Magnoliopsida > Malvales > Malvaceae > Hibiscus > Hibiscus syriacus. Next base: position 124,613 of record NW_024062191.1, read on the forward strand.
TCACAAAGATTCACACATATCCGCTCAAAGTGTTTGGGGTAAATGAAATCCCTCAAACCGAAACTAACCAAAATATTACCATAGGCTTGGAATCCAATCAAGTCTCCACTACGAAAAATGAACATAATGCAATAATCAAGGGGTCTTTAAACAAAATGTAATGAGGCTTAGGTTAGGGTAGGGAAAAGGAAAAAGAATAGATGAAAGAAAATTGAAGCGATCGATTTTTCCTTCTCCTTTTTTTTTCAAACAAAGGGTCTTTTTGTTCTTCTTCTTCTTCTTTTTTTTGCTGTTCGAAACAGTGAACAACGTTTTTTTTGAAACATTGAATTTTTTTTCTTCGTGGAACAATAATGATACAAGATCTCAAGTCTCGGAAAGAGTGTGAAAAGAGAGGAAAAATAAAAAGAAAGGTTTCGAGTTTAATTATGAGGTGTAAAACAAAGAAAGAGAAATAGGCTTAAATGTGGTTCACTAGTGGATATATAAACGGGTAGGCTTTTTGGGAAGAGTGGGTTTATCCTAGGTGCCCCTATCACATTAAAACATTACGTTCAACATGTAGTCTCGATATGCATTGTGATTACAAGTTGTAGAATATCCTAATTAGTTCGGCACACACAAGTCAAACAATGAGCAAGAAAGAAAATGTATGCTCGTTAGGCTCAAATCTCACAAGAAAAGTTTATATGCATTGAGTCAAGTTCATCTCTATCGATAAAAGCATGAAATATCAATACTCAACAAAAAATTCACCAGCTATATAAATCACCAATCATGCAAATTAAATTCGATAAAAAACATGGTCATAATCCAAAAGGAAGCAAGAGTATAAAGCGAAATTCAAGACTAGCAACCAACGATCCCAACATATCAACATCAAAATAACTCAATTTCAAACAATTAAACAAGTCAAGGAAAAATTTGACACATGTTTATCCTTCCCCCCCCCCCCCACTTAATCTAGTGGCGACCACAACCACGTCGATACGAGCTGTTGTAGAGTAGAATGTCCGATACTGCACTGTTCTGTTCGAACTTTTCTGCACAGTTCGAATCAAATCTATTTTTTCTGCACTATTTTTTTCCTACACTGCATTGTTCGAATCTGGTGTGTATTTTTTTTGCACTGTTTGAACCAAATCAATTTTTTCTGCACAGTTCAATCGGAATTCAGATCTTTTCAGAGAAAAAATAAAATAAAATTAATCAAAATAAAATAAATAGAATGAAATAAAGTTTGCTAAAAAATAAAATAAAAATAAAACGAAATAAAAAGAAAATGAAATGAAATAAAAACAAAAATATAACGAAATGGGTTGCCTCCCATCAAGCGCTTTTGTTTAACGTCGTTAGCTCGATGACCTGATTTTTCAAAGCATGGGTTCCTCTAAATTGATTTCTTCGATTAGACCAACCAGAGCATTTTCATAATATGACTTCAATCTTTGACCATTAAATTTAAATCGTACTCCTGAGTTATCTTCAATTTCAATAGCACCGTGAGGAAATACTTGAGTAACTGTAAACGGTCTGAGCCATTTTGATTTGAGTTTTCCTGCAAAAAACTTAAATTTGGAGTTAAATAATAAAACCTTTTGACCGACAGAAAAAGTTTTAAAAGAAATTCTACTATCGTGAAATTCTTTTGTTTTTTCTTTAAATATCCAAGCATTATCATAAGCATTTCTTCAGATTTCCTGAAGTTCTTAAAAGTGTAATCTCCGAGCTTCACCAATTGCATCCATGTCCATGTTACATTGTTTAACGACCTAGTAAGCCCGATGTTCTAACTCAACTGGTAAATGACATGGTTTACCGAAAACAAGCCTATATGGTGACATCCTAATGGGACCTTTATAAGCGGTTCGATATGCCCAAAGTGCATCGGTTAATTTTAAACTCCAATCATTTCGGTCCGGTTTAACAAGTTTCTCAAGAATTGTTTTAATTTCCTGATTTGATACTTCTGCATGTCCATTTGTTTGTGGATGGTAAACGGTAGCAATTCTTTGAGTTACTCCAAACTTTTTCATTAGCGACTCAATTACTCGGTTGATGAAATGTGTTTATCTGTCGCTTATTATAGCCCATGGCGAGCCAAACCAGGAAAAAATATTTTTCAAAAAATTAACTGTAGTTTTAGCATCATTATTTCGAATGGCTTTAGCTTCCACCCATTTAGAAACATAATCTACATCTAAAATAATATAAGTATTTCCCAATGACGAAGTAAAAGGACCCATATAGTTGAATCTCAAACATAAAAAAATTTAGAAACTTGTATAGAATTAAACGATATTTCATTCCTACGGCTTAAATTACCTGTACGTTGACATCTTTCATAAGTTTTGCAAAATAGATAAGAATCTAGAAAGATGTTAGGCCAATAGAAACCGCATTCAAGAATTTTATGAGTTGTACGTTTTGGCCCAAAATGACCACCGCAAGAGAAAAATGACAAAATTGTAAAATTGAGTTTACCTCACTTTCGGCAATACATCGTCGAATTACCTGATCTGAGCAGTGCTTCCATAAATAAGGATCGTCCCAAATATAGTATCGAGATTCTCGCTTAATTCGATTGATTTCAGCTCTCGACAAATCTAATGGTAACTTACCTATGGCCAAATAATTAATCATGTCCGCAAACCATATGGTTATGCTTTGCGCCACCATCAATTTTTCTCCAGAAAATTCTTCTCTAAGTGGTGGGTCGGATGTGGAAAGGGTAATTCGACTCAAGTGATTCGCAACCAAATTTTTGTATCCCTTTTTGTCTTTAATTTCTAAGTTAAACTCTTGTAAAAGTAGGATCCATCTGATAAGCCTCGATTTTGCCTCCTTTTTGCTCATCAAATACCTTATAGCTGCATGATCAGAAAAAATAGTAATTTTAGTGCCAAGAAAATAGGATCTAAATTTTTCTAAAGCAAAAATTATAGCAAAAAGTTCTGTTTCTGTAGTCGAATAATTTTTCTGAGCCGAGTCTAAAGTTCAGGACGCATAGGCTATGACATGTGGCTCTTTCCTTATTTTTTGGCTGAGAACGGCTTCAACGCTAGTGTCCGATGCGTCACACATAAGTTCAAAGGGATGATTCCAATCTGGCGACTGAACAATTTGAGCTGAAATAAGCTTTTTCTTTAATGAATCGAAAGACTCCTTGCATTTTTGAATTAAAGTCAATGTCTTGATCCTTTTGAAGTAGATTGCATAAAGGTTGTACTATCTTCGAAAAATCCTTAATAAACCTGCGGTAAAATCCTCCATAACCAAGAAAAGAATGAATTTCCCTCACAGTTGAGGAAACAATATGACCTAAAAATAACCCTTTATCAACCATAAAATGACATTTTTCATAGTTCAAAACAAGGTTATATTCTAAGCATCATTTAAGCACATTAGTTAAATTATCAAGACATTCATTAAAAGAGTTATCATAAACCGTGAAGTCATCCATAAAGACTTTGATGCCCTTCTCCACATAGTCGGAAAATATACTTATCATGCATCTTTGGAAGGTGGCCGATGCGTTACAAAGACCAAAAGGCATTCGCCTATATGCAAATGTACCGAAGGGACAAGTAAAAGTCATTTTTTCTTGATCCTCTAGCGCCATTGGGATTTGGAAAAAACCTGAAAAACCATCAAGTCAACAATAATAAGTTTTCCCAGTTAATCTTTCAATCATTTAGTCTATAAAAGGAAGAGGAAAATGATCTTTTTGAGTAAGAGAGTTCAACTTCCTGTAATCAATACAAACTCGCCATCCATTTTGAACTCTTGTTGGCACTAACTCCCTTTCTTGATTTCGACTACTTTGACTCCCGTTTTCTTGGGAACCACTTGAATCGGACTTACCCAATTACTATCCAAAATTAGATAGATTACGTCAGTATCAAGGAGTTTCTAAATTTCTTTTTTTACTACTTCCATCATCGGTGGATTTAATCAATATTGTCCTTCACGTGATGGCTTTGCTCCTTCTTAGACTTTAATCTTGTGCATGCAAGTCGAGGGTCTTAATCCTTTAATGTCAGCAATGGTCCATCCTATGGCTTTTTTGTGAGAGCGTAGCACTGCTACCAAAGCTTTCTCTTCTCCTTCAGATAATTTACTTGAGATGATCACCGGTAAGGTTCTATTTTCTCCCAAAAAGGCATATTTCAAATGTTCTAGTAATTGTTTAAATTCTACCTCAGGTGCCTGTAAAACATAAGGTAAAATTTTAGTTTTAGAGGAAGATAAAAAATCAGAATTAATTGAATGAATATTTTCAAACTCCCTTTCTTCCTCTTCGTGGCAAAGTTCAGGAACCTTAGAAATATTATAAGAAAGATTGGATTCAATATATTCATCAATTAAAGGATCTATAACATCACCATAATTAATTCTTTCAACATGATCAGGGCATTTCATTGCTTTATAAACATCAAATTAAACGATATCACCATCAAATTCCATTGTCAGTATACCACTTCTAACATCGATATTTGTATGTGCGGTTCTTAGGAAAGGTCGGCCTAAAAGTACCTCGGAATATGTATCCAACCTATCATGTTCCATGTCAATGACATAGAAATCTGCAGAAAAAAATAATACATCGACCTTCACTAAAACATTTTCCATCATTCCCACTGGATAGATCACGGACCGTCAGCCAACTGTAGGGTTACTCACGTTTCCTTCAAAGGCTCGTTAGTAATCATTTTATGAATATATATAATGGCATAACGTTGATTGAAGCTCCTAAGTCACGCATTACGCGTTTAATTTTAAAATCACCTATTTTGCAAGGTATAGTGAACATACCTTGATCCTTCATCTTTGGTGGGAGCTTTCGTTGAAAAATTGCAGAGATATGTTCTCCCAAATTTACCTTTTCGTGCCCCATTAATTTCCTCTTTGTAGTGCAAAGTTCTTTTAAAAATCGAGCATACCTTTTCTTTAGCTCTTTTATCACGCTTCATCAACCTTGATGGGAAGGGTGGTGGCGTGATTTCATGAGAAGAAAGAGAAATATGTGAGTCAGACATACCTTGTATTTCTAAAGGTGGTGTGTCCTTTTGTTCTTCCTGATGTGCGACTTTTTTTTGCTGGAACTTCGGGTGAGATAATTTTTCCCCTTCAGAGTGTGATGGCATTAACATTCTTTCTCGGATTTAACTCCGTTTGAGAAGGTAGTCTTCCTTGTGATTATAATTTCCCATATTTTGAGCTAGTCAACTTACTTGGTTATCTAACTCTTGAAGATGTGTTTCGGTTTGGCTTTGGGATTTTTCCTATGATGCAATGAACTTTTCTTGTGAAATTGATAACTTCCCTATGAGTTCCTCCAATGATGATTTTTGTGTTTGCTGTTGAGGAGGATAAGTTGGTATTTGATTTGCCGCATAGCTGAAGTTTGGGTGGTCTCGTCATCCTCCTTCTTGTATCAGCGAGCAACAATCCGTCGGATTGTCTAGCTTTGTGCATATCCCATATGCTCTTGTTGCTCAAGATTTTCCTACAACAAGTGAATTAACTACTCCAGTTAATTTATCTAACTTATTTTCAAGGGAAAATATACTTATCTTGTGAACTCGTCGGCTGGGTTCACTTGAAAACTGTTGAGAGTTGGCTGCCATGGTTGAAATCAATTCCCTTGCTGTTGTTGGGGTCAGGTTGACTAATGGTCCTCCACTGGCGACGTCCACCATTTTCATCTCCATTGGTAAAAGGCCTTCATAGTGATGTTTGCTCACTTAATCTGTGTTGTGGACAACGTTCGTAAAGCTTTTTAAATCGCTCCCAATAGTCATAAAGACTTTCTTCGCTCTTTTGCTTAATGGAAATAATGCTCCTCGCAACTCGCTTGCTTTAGCTGCTGGAAAGAACCTGTCAAGAAAAATTCGATTCATGACAGCCCATGAATTAACTGAATTTGGAAGTAAATAAAATAACCAATCTTTAGCCAAATCGGCTAAAAAGAAAGGGAAATTTCTCAATTTAATTTGATCCTCGGTAACTCCCTGTGGTTTCATGCTCTTGTTCCTAATTAAAATACTTAAAACTATTTAAACTAAAATACCTAAAAATAATATTTAAAATAATATTCTAAATCCTAATTAAAATACTAAAACCTATTTAAACTAAAATACCTAAAACAAAAATAAAATATAAAAATAATATCCTAAAAATTAATTAAAATACTAAAACCTATTTAAACTAAAATACAAAGATAAAATATAATGTTTAAAATATTATCCTAAACTTGAGTTTAATTCAAATCCGAATTTCAGCCAGCTTTGATTCCGAATCTGAAAAAAACTGCAGAATTGTGTCATTTTTATGCAATTTCCAGAATCTTACGTCATGTACAGAAAATGAATTAAAATGAACAAATAAGCCACAAAAACCAATGATTAAGGAGTAATTTAAAAGTAAAATATTAACTAAATTAAGCACTTATCACAAGGGCCTTCAGATAAAATCATGTTCTAATCAATCTCATGATACAGTCGAAAAAAACCAACTCTCACCCAATTCCTTGAAAGATGCCAAAAAATTTGCTAGAGTAGTTTTCATTGCTTGAAAGTTAACCATACATGAGGTTAAGAAACAACCAATAAAGCAATTCTAAAAAATATATATTAGGGGCGAGATAGTATTAGGAGCAATTGTAAGGGCCTCTTCCTTCTTATCACCAAGATTTAATCCTTCTAAGTCGTGCATAATCTCCATCATTAGCAAAAACCACCAAAATAGGGCCAAAGAACTGAACCAGAAAACTAACAAAAGCTAAAAAAATTAAGAACAAACCTCAGAGACATGCTATAAAAGCATAGATAAATCGTGTTAAACGACAGAGAAAAACCCTAACACAGAGAGAACCCCTAACACATAGGCTTATTTTATAACTTTTTAAAGTTTTTTTTATTAATCTAGGATAAGTGTAAGGCCATATATGTTTAGAAATAACTCTCAACATTTTAATATTGAACGCTCACACCCCTAACATTCATGGTGCTCAAATCCGGATCCTCAAAGAATAATAAGAATTCCTTTACTACGAAAGCCATGATTCGTGCAACTTTTGAAAGTTAAATGACTAAAAAAATCATTTTAATATACTTCAATATTTATTTGTAAATTTTCTTATTTTATAATAATGTATATCAGTATGTAATGTTTGTTGTAGACTCATTTATTCCTATCTATATCTCCCACGGATGAAATGACAATTAAGTTTCGTAGATTCATTATATACAAAATTCGTTGTAATGTATAAAGCTGATTGAATATTACAATAAAAGGGCATTACAACAAATTAAATCAGAAGCTGTTGTAGTCATTGACTGATATTCTGCCTCAACAAACCCTTTAACCATTCAATTGTTCACTCTTATCAGGTTCATATAGCCTAATAATTACTGTCAACTCGATCTAAGGCTAACCAAGGTGGTGTACATATGGACAAAAATGGGTAATCTACAAGTTTATGGAAGGTCTTTCTCTTATAATCAGAACTTGTAAGGTCCACGCAATGGAAGTCTATTTTTGTTTGAATGGATGAGTGACGCTAGACAGAATAGTGATTATCCTGCAAGCGCTCCAACAGATGATTCACAAGAGAAAATTCGCCCAAAAAAATCCAGAGAAAAAAACTCTTTAGGGTTTAATAAAATATTATCAAATCAAACCATCCAAAATCAGTCCACAAGCCGGACTGTTATAGCCAAAAATAGTCTTTATTCAAATTTTGCCAAAAATAGCAAATTCCCGAAAATCACTCTAAATTGAAATTCGAAATAAAATAAGCAATCTCCAAAAAATTTGGCCTAAATCGGATTTAAATTGACTTCCTAATTGACAATCGAAATATTACCATAAATAGTAAAAATATCTAATTCTAGTGATTCGGAGGGGAAAATGGCAGAATTTGAGGTTGAAAAAAAGACCACATGGAGCTAAGCTTAGCTCCATGTGGAGAGCGTGCGCGTCGAAAAGAGCTTTCCGGATTGGGGTCTTATGCGCGATTCTGACACCTGTAGCCAAAGTTATGGCCAAAAGACTGAAACATACTCAAAACGACCCCAATGAGGAACATGTCACAATTAATTCCCGCCTTTGCGCTGATATGCCAATTCATGGTATCTCAGCGCCATCAAGGTGCAATCTGACAGCTCAGCATCATCTGTCTTGGATCCCCCTGTATCAGTCACCCCGGGTTGGAAAGAACTCGTCCTCGAGTTCAGAGTAGTGTCATCAGAATCCACAAAACAATGACTCAGGTGTTTCACATTAAAGACATCAGAAGTCTTCAAGTGGCTGGGAAGGCGCAACCTGTAAGCATTATCATTGATCTTCTGCACGACCTCACAATGTCCAATCTTCCGATCCTTAAGCTTATTATACTCACCAACAGGAAAACGATCACGAGTTAATACAGCCCAAACAAAATCACCAACATCAAAAAGTACCTGACGACGATGATTGTCGACCTGAGTCTTGTACTTGGTATTGCTCTCATGAATAGTTTATTTCACCTGCTCATTGATACCCCGAAGATACTTTGCCATCTCATCTGCTTTAGGACTGAAATGACCTATACGTGGAATAGGGGCTAAGTCCAGCACCCCGGATGGGTTCTGACCATAGACAATCTCAAATGGGCTTAAACCTGTGGTTCTGTTTTTTGATCTGTTGTAGGCAAATTCTGCCTGAGGCAATGCCAAATCCCACTGCTTCGGCTTCGTTCCTGCCAAACACCTCAAGAGGTTTCCCAAACTTCGATTCACCACCTCGGTCTGGCCATCCGTCTAGGGGTGGTAGGCGCTACTAAAATTCAACTGTGTTCCCAGTTTCCCCCACAGGCTCTTCCAGAAATGACTGATGAACTTAGTATCACGATCTGAAGTGATGGATCGAGGAACACCATGTAAACGCACAATCTCCTTGAAATAGAGATGGGCAATCCGGTCAGCATCCATAGTCTTTCTGCAAGCTACAAAATGAGTCATCTTGGAAAACCTGTCAACCACAACAAAGATAGAATCCGAGGCCCTTTGGGTGCGGGGTAAGCCTAGTATAAAATCCATGCTGACATCGAACCAAGGAGCTTCAGGAACAGGTAAGGGAGTGTACAAGCCCGCATTGGTGAGAACTCCCTTAGACCGCTGGCACACATAACAACGGTCCATATAATGGGCCACATCACTAGTCAACTTGGGCCAATAAAAGTCAGAAGAGATAAGGGCCAAGGTCTTATCTCGGCCAAAGTGTCCCTCATTATGGAGTTCACTTATAATTTGCTGCCTCAATGAACAATCTGGAATGCACAACTGTAATCCACGAAACAGATACCCATTATGCAAAACAAAATCATGACGGTGACCCTCAGTTACCTCTTGAAATATCCTTCCAAATGAAGGATCAGCTGCATACATATCTGTGAATGTCTCAAAGCCTGTAACTTTAGTACTCATGGTGGTGAGAAGTAAGGTACGATGGCTCAGGGCATCTACGACGCGGTTCAAACTCCCTACTTGGTGCCTCAGCGTAAAAGTGAATTCTTGCAAGTATGCCAACCACTTGGCATGACGTCTACTCAGCTTGTGTTGTCCATTGATGTACTTCAAGGCCTAATGATCGGTAAACAGAATAAACTCCTTCTGTACTAGGTAGTGACGCCAATGCTTCAGGGACTGAACTATGGCATAGAACTCCAGATCATAAGTGGAATAATTTTTCTTTGATCCCGATAGTTTTTCACTGAAAAAAGCAACCGGACGACCTGCCTGACTCAGAACACCACCAATGCCAACGCCAGATGCATCACAATTTACCTCAAACACTTTGTCAAAATCTGGAAGTGCCAAAACTGGAGCCTCGATCATCTTCTGTTTGACCAGTTTAAAACTGGCCTCTGCCTCCTCGGACCACTGGAAATCACGCCCCTTGAGGCACTCTGTGATAGGGGCGATCAGAGTACTGAAATTTCTAATGAATCGGCGGTAAAAAGACGCCAAACCATGGAAACTTCGGATTTCATGTAAGGTCTTTGGTCTGGGCCACTCCAAGACTGCATCTACCTTTGACTGATCTGCATGAACACCATCAGTAGACACAACAAAACCAAGAAAAGTCACAGAAGTAGTGAAGAAAGAACACTTCTTTTGATTGACAAACAAGCACTCCGTTTTCAGCATCTCAAAAACAGCACGGAGGTGATTGAAGTGTGAAGTCCATGTCGGACTATAAACGAGGATATCATCGAAGTAAACTACAACAAATTTCCCCATAAAAGGCCACAAGACCTGATGCATAAATCTCATGAACGTACTGGGCGCATTGGATAGCCCGAAAGGCATGATCATCGACTCATACAACCCTTGTGGCGTTTTAAACGTCGTCTTCCACTCATCTCCAGGTCTTATTCTGATTTGGTGGTAACCGCTCTTAAGGTTAATTTTTGAGAAGACCTTAGAACCAGATAGTTGATCCAACATATCATCTAGACGGGGAATTGGAAACCGGTACTTAACTGTAATTCTGTTGATAGCTCGGCTGTCAACACACATACGCCAAGAACCATCTTTCTTTGGCACTAGTAGAGCAGGGACTGCACATGGGCTCATACTCTCTCGGATATAGCCCCTCTCCAACAACTCTTCCACCTGTTGCTGCAACTCTTCAGCCTCTTTGGGACTGAGGCGATATGCTGGTCGATTTGGCAAACTTGACCTAGGAACAAGGTCAATTTGATGCTGAATATCCCTCATAGGTGGTAGCCCAGGAGGAAGATCCTCTGGCATCAAGTTAGAGAATTCTGCTAGCAGCCGCTGCACTTCTACTGGTAAATCTGCATCCACGTCTACTGCATTGTTCTCGCAAGGTAGTAAGGTATAGACCACGTCGCCATGCTCAATCTCATCTAAAAACCTGGACATAGAAAGCAGAGTAGTATTATGGGTTACTGGGGTAGGAGTGAGTCCTTCCCGCCGGGGTGCCAACATAATTTTTTTTCCCTTGATGCTAAGGGAATATGTATTCTTCCGTCCATCATGAATGACACTGCGATCATACTGCCAGAGAATATATGACATGCATCCATTGACACAACATCACACTAGGCATTATCAAAATATTTTATACCAATTGAAAAAGACACGAGGCATCGCCTATCAACTGTTACCTCACTACCTTTATTTAGACATGACAGCTTGTATGGCTTAGGATGGCGGTCCATCTTCAACTGTAATTTCTGGATAACCTCCTCGGACACTACATTCTCACAACTGCCGCTGTCAATGATCATTTTGCAGACTTTATCTGCAACTGTGCAGGTTGTGTGGAAAATATTGGTTCTCAACCAATCATCCCCTGAATCGCCCTTGGGAGTAAGTAAACTCTTGCGAACCAGAGTCTCATGACCATCTCCATACAGCACATCATCAGTCTCATCATCTTCATACACGGGTTCGCCAATCTCCTCAGTCTCGTCTTCCGCGTTTTCCTCAATCAACAAATTTTTGCCCTTTTTACTAGCAGGCTTCCTACAATCAGTCTCCCTATGCCCTTGTTCACCACAACGAAAACATCTAATAGTAGGGTTAGAATTACCCTACGGTGGCTGTTGAGCATGACGGGAATCCTGAGGATGAACTGGTCGACTGTTATGATCGTTCCTGATCACTGGTCTCCTGTTTTGCTGTTTTTCAACAGCAAGTGCACGCTAGTAAGCTTCTAAAACACTCCACAGTGAATGAAGGCTGAGAACATCTTGTAAGGGCTGGCGTAAACCACCCAAATACCGCGCCACCATTTGCTCCTCCGTCTCAGATAAATCGTTCCGGGCGACCAATTGGTAAAACTCCTCCATGTAATCATCGACTGATCGTGCGCCCTGCCTCAACGCATGAAGTCGCTGAAACAAGGTTTGTGTGTAGCCGAAGGGAAGGAAGTGACCCTTCATCTTCTTCTTCATCTTCTCCCAATCAATGATCTTGGCCTTGCCCTGTCTTTCTCGTGAACGTCGCAACTGTTCCCACCACGCAGATGCTCTGCCCTTGAGTTTGATGGCGATCAGTTTTACTTTCACACGATCGGGGACTTCCTTATATTCAAAAAATACGCTCTACTTCATTAATCCAATCCACGAATCCCTCGGCCTGTAACGTACCAGAAAACTCATGGAGATCGACCCGAAAATCGAGGTCTCCATGACGCTCTTCCCGACCACGGTGTTCCCGGAATAGAGCACGATTGTGATATGGGTTTTCGAAAGCGGAATTGGTATCGTGATCAGAGGCCTCACGATCCTCGAAATCCTGCGTCGCCAGGCGCTGGGTTAATTCTGTGACTTGCCTCTGTAAATCCGCAATCATCACATCCTGAACGTTACGATCACGGCGTTGGGTTTCCTCATTCGGAACCTGCTCACGATGACCACGACCACGACCTCCAGCCATTGAAACTGGTGAAATTTCCCAGGAAGATGTAAGGTCCACGCAATGGAAGTCTATTTTTGTTTGAATGGATGAGTGACGCCAGACAGAATAGTGATTATCCTGTAAGCGCTCCAACAGATGATTCACAAGAGAAAATTCGCCCAAAAAAATCCAGAGAAAAAAAGTCTCTAGGGTTTAATAAAATATATATTATCAAATCAAACCATCCAAAATCAGTCCACAAGCCGGATTGTTATAGCCAAAAATAGTCTTTATTCGAATTTTGCCAAAAATAGCAAAATCCCGAAAATCACTCTAAATTGAAATTCGAAATAAAATAAGCAATCTCCAAAAAATCCGGCCTAAATCGGATTTAAATTGACTTCCTAATTGACAATCGAAATATTACCATAAATAGTAAAAATATCTAATTCTAGTGATTCGGAGGGGAAAACAGCAGCATTTGAGGTTGAAAAAAAGGCCACATGGAGCTTGGCTCCATGTGGAGAGCGTGCGCGTCGAAAAGAGCTTTCCGGATTTGGGTCTTATGCGCGATTCTAACACCTGTAGCCAAAGTTATGGCCTAAAGATTGAAACATACTCAAAACGACCCCAATGAGGAACATGTCACAATCAATTCCCGTCTTTGCGCTGATATGCCAATTCATGGTATCTCAGCGCCATCAAGGTGCAATCTGACAGCTCAGCATCATCTGTCTCGGATCCCCCTGCATCAATGAGTTGGTCAATGGGTGAGTTAATCATTATCCATTATCCTTTTTTACATGTTTAAAGAAGAAGAAGGAGATGGACAATGGGTGAGATGTTTAAAGAAGAAGAAGTTAAACCGAACGAACCGATAACGTGCACTTAATTAAAAGATCGGTGACCAAAGTCGAAGAAGAAAAAGAAAAAGAAGAACGACCGAGTGACTTATATCGAGCGAACCGATAACACAAGGGATCAAATGCACTTAATTAAAAAATCGGTGACTAAATTCGGTCAGATCGAAAACAAAGAGGGCTATTGGCATATTTTACCCAATTTTAAATTATCATGCATTTTAGATTTTTTTTAAATATTTTTATTGATAATTTGTTTTCATCCTTTTAGAGAAAGTTTGTTTTCTAGTATAAAAATCTTACGTCATTCTCTGTTTATGATGATACTTCAACATCAATGTTAATTTCTTTAACGATGGTGGCCAAAATGAAACTAAAACTAAACGCAATGTATGATTTTGAAAAAAGAATAATTGAGTGATCAAAATGGGATAAAAGTGGTAGTTGGGTACTAAACGGTAGTTTACCCTAAATATTTATATGAAACTTGAAGCATTGAGGGAGACACAACATTGTTGTACAAACAGTATTTATAGGGGAAATACAAAATGCTGCACAATGCAACATCACGACACCAAAAGGAAACAAAAACCAAAAGGAAATTGGGTGCTCTGAAGTACACATGAAAAACAAGATTACTTGCAATCTATATGATAAGTCAGTCGGGCATTAACTTCTCAATTCTAACTCTTTTAATGCCTCTCAATCTTGTCTATTAGATATATAATAACAAAATGAAGCAGAAGGAGAAAGAGGATGAGCAACTCCTTTAATTTCTCTTCACTTCTTTCTCCTCCCATCTTCCACTGTAATTTCACCTAATGATATCAACTACAACAGCTTGAAAACCAAGGACACTGCATTTTTTATGGCTGCACAAATATGTATCACCAAATTTCTTCTTTCTTAAGCCAAATTGTAGCTTGAAACTGAGACATCGGCAGGAGAAGCAGCATGGATGTACACAAACTCGATACTCTTTCCTGCAGGTAAAGAGTTTATGTGTGTTGGGAGACCATAAGAAATCCCAGATTTAGTGAGACCCCACAGAGGACCATAGAGCTTTGATATAGACAGCTTGAGATCCTTTAGTGTCTTGGAAGACTTGTTGGTCACCATTGTGGAATACCTGTAGTAAGTTCTTCCTTTTTCGTTCCAGGACTTCGTCACCTTCTGTTGTATGGAAACTGGACTAGAAGATGCTGCAAAACAGAATCCCCGGGTCAGATTCGTGATTTGATATCGAATTATAAAAGAACTATGACTGCAATCAATGTACCAAGAGTTGATTTGGCTTTTGGCTCGGTCCTCGGTTTGGCAGAAACTGGTTTAGGAGCTGGGATGGCCACTGCATTGGAAGGAAAAGCCATGATCATAATCATTGATACAAAAAGCAAGAACCATGGAACTAGATGGGGGGGGGGGGTACACGCTGTATATACCAGGAAGCAGCTGGTTGTAACCGCATGACCGCCCCCGAGTCTAGCCAGTATGCCGAGCAGAGGAGCATTGTTATAGGTAGCAGGCTCTGTTTGTTCATAATTGTCCCTTTCATCAGCAAAGTTATCGTAGGCATCAGGCCCTCCAACCACAGCACCGGTGAGGACGTTTGGGTCGCTTGTTTTCCTTGAATACCAAGCGGCATAACCTTGTCGGCAAGCGATGAATTGAGGGTGGACCTTGATTGAGACAATCGAAGAACCTCGGTGATGAACTTGTTGCGGGAAATTGTTACCATAACCAACCATGTAACTTGTAGCTCTTGGATTGTCCCCTAGAAGATAATCCACCTGAGATTTTAACATAGAAAAAAGCCATTAGAAAACATTGCTTAAGGCTGAAGTGTTAATCATTTATATCTAGATCTCTTTGGAGTTACCTGAGATTTAGCAAAAGAAAGAAGCTGAGATGGTGCAACATTGCCAGCATCACACCTCAAGGTTCCTCCAGAGGAAGTGAGATAGTCAGAGTACACGGTGGCTAAAAACGAGGCGCTCGTTACGAACTGCATGTTGTTCCATCGCTGTCGGAAAATCAAACCACCGGGAGTCTTCTGAACATTACGGCTACCCTTTCCGATCAACGCACACATGAAGTGCTCTGCCTTCTGATGATACCTCTCAAACACTGGAGCATGGAGACCAGCTTTGCCTTGCATTAAGAACTGCAGGTTCACAACAACCATTAATCACGAGATAAAGCAAAGAATTACTCGTCGAAAAGACGAACAATTATCGTTCGATATACCTTGGCGACAAGGGTCTGAACACCAGCGTACTTGACGTCCCAACCGAACTCGGTCATGGCCCAACCGGTTCCACCCATTGAGTCACCATTCTTTCCAAGATAGTTCAAGTAGTAGTCATTGTTACTAGCCTGGTACAACCATGCAGCGGCCCACAACAACTCATCCTATACAAAATTCCAAAATTCCGAGTTATCACAGCAAACATCCCATTTTCAATCATCAACCGACTTTTGCAGTAACATTGATTAACAAATATATTTTGATTAAGAAGAAAAAGGAAACTTACATTGTAGCCACTGACGGATCGGTAGTACTTTTGGGCAACTGTGATGCTGCTGTCATATTTGCCTCTGTATTTATCAGCAAATTCGAATAGCTGAAAAAACAGAAACCAAAAATCAAAATGTTTATCACTACAACAATTAATGAAACTTTCGTTAAGAAGCAAGTTGGTGATGTGTTTGAAATATGTGGAAAAAAAGGAAGAGTAAGCCTGGGATTGTATTCAGGAATACCAACTACAAATTTTTTTAAAAATGGGAACTTTTACAAATTTAGAGAAGTGAAAACACATTATCCGTCTAAAATACAAAGAAATATCTAAAATATATAGTAATTTAAAATTGGATAAAGAACGTAAATGGTCCCCGACTATAGGACATTGGTTTATTAAGTCCCTCAATTATTAAAAGTTACAAAATAGTCATTCGACTATGGAGTGTTGTTTTGTTGAGTCTCTTAACTATTAAAAGTTATAAAATTATCACCTGATTATTCATGATGTTCCAAACTGTCCTTCTTTCGTTAAAAAAATGGCAGCTGTTTAAGCTAGACGTTAACATGATGATTAGAATGTGATAGTTGAGATTTTAAGATCAAATTTTATCATATCACAGTTAACAAGTTAACGTTCAACTTAAAATATCGTCCATTTTTTAATGAAAAATAATTAGTCTATAATAAATAAAAACGATCATTTTATAATTTTTAATAATTAATACAATTAATAAATGGACGATCACCCTCGGCTATTTTCTCTATCCATTATTGGATATGTACGGTTTCATTTGGAGAGTTGACATATAGGTTTGGTACGTGAGGAACAAAAGAATTTTATTGTAACCTTTGCGGTACAATGAACGGTTAAGATCTACTAGTACAACAGATCTGTGGGTCAAGATACAATTAATCACACATGACAAAGGTACCAAGCCAAGCGCCTCCTAGATCCAATTTACACGCCGAAAATGTTTACTCGCCTATATAAAATTCAATTTGACACCAAAAGTTTTGAAGAAAACACCTCTAAACGACAACGTTTCTTTTGTGGACAGTTTTTTAGGAAACAGATACTAACACGGAAAATAATTATTACTATCATATTTTATTCTTCTTGTAATTTTATATAGATTAAACTATATGTTTAGTATCCTATTTATTACTTTGATTTGGTTTTGATCACTCGACTAATTTTTTAAAAATCATGCTTAATGTTATGTTTTAGTTTTATTTTGATCATTCGTCGTTAAAAAATTAAAAAAACTATTTACGTGATAATTTTTTTCAATGATGACATGACATTATCTTACGGCGATGCTCATCACCGTTAATTTTTTTAACGTTCGTAACTAAAATGTAACGTTAAGTGTGATTTTGAAACAAATAATAGTTGAATGACCAAAACGAAACAAAAGTTATACTTGAGGTACTAATCTTGTAGTTTACTCTTTACATAATACACAATTAAAAGTTGCTAGTAATATTGTTGAATTACTTTTAAAATCTAGAACTAAAATAAATCCACCAAAATAGGCTCAAGAAGTGTAACCGTAAGCTAAAGGGAGTAGGAAAATAACCTGAAAAGCGTGGTGAAGAAGCTCGCTGGAATACGCGGGGTAGGAGCGGCGGAAGACGACTGAGGCGGCAGCCATGGCTGCGGCTGTCTCACCGGCGAGATCCGACCCGGGATTGCTTGGATCGATCTTGTAAGCATGACGGTCGGTGGTCATGTCCTCGGGTCTTTGCCAACAGTAGTGGTCACTGTTGCCATCTCCCACCTAAAATGAACATCACTGGAAAGTTTCAGAAACAAATACAGATTCAAAATGCATCTTCACTTACTAAGAGTACCTCTCCGTAAAGAACGTAAGGTTCGGGGTGAGCTTTGATGAGATAGTCAGTGCCCCACTTGACAGCCGCCATGGCATGACCGAGCTCTCCGTTCGCTGCCATTTGCTTGCCGTACTCTACTATGCTCCACGACATCATCGTGATGGTGAACGCCATCGGCAGCCCAAACTTCACATTGTCCCCTGCATCATAGTACCCTCCTACCAGATCCAGCTGTTCGATTCCACATCCAAATTTCAATCATAATTTCCGATTGCAAAATTCAATGAGGGCGTTAAGCGTTAAGTTTAGCTTACTTACCCCACTGGCCTTGCCGTCATTCAAGCCGGAATTAGCTCTCCATAAAACTCTCTGGTCACGAGGAAGATAACCAGATCTTTGAGCTTCAAAGAAGAGAATGCTCTTACTCAGAGCTTGGTTATAGTCATGCCCACCAAATGCCAAAGGAAGACACAGTATTAAAAGCAAAGGAGCCATCGAAAATAGCCTCGTTAGCTTCTCCATGTAAAAGAAAAATCTGTTTTCTGCAGAATCTGTACACTGCAAAATGGGATTTCCTTCAACTTTCTAAAACCGAAAGAGATTGAAGCAATGTGGGTAGAATTTTATGGATTAAAATTCCAGATAAAACCCACAAATAAGAGACTCTTAGAAAGAAGAGAGAGAGAGCAGTGAGAGTGGGAAATGGAAGAGGAGCTGAAGCCTCTTTATATTGCAGAGGGGAGGAAGCAACCAAGAGAGTAGAAATAGGCCGGGATCAATAAATGCAAAATATTTTAATCTTTCATATGAAAACAAAAATAAAAACTTGTTTTTCCATTTTGGAGGAGAGGGAAACGGCTGATAAAAGAAAAGAACAGAACCATGTGGCTCTTTTACTGGGAAGAGTCGGTGTGGATTTTAATGCATTATAGGTGAAAGCAAATAAGGGTGTAAAAAGTTGATCCGACCTATAAAATTGATTGAAATTGACTCAAGTTAAAATTGTTTTTGATCTGTGCTGTGGCGATCCGAAATCGATTCGAGTCGGAATTGGTGTTGATCTGAACCCGAATTGGACCTGGAAATTGTGTATCTGAACCCGACCTGCATCCGACCTGAGAATGACCTGAACCCGAATTGAATCGAAAATATGATACCCGAACCTGAACTGCATCCGACTGATATGAACCTGAACCCCAGATTGACCTGGTAAATAACTGGTATTACCCGACCTGTTTTCAACCTAACCTATAATTGACTCAACCTGTAAATGATCTGACATGTTAAAATGATCTGATATTATCCTGACTTATAAGTGAAATTACAATTACTATAATTATGTTATTTTAAATTTATAATAAACTTATGATAATTAAATTAATATGATTACTTTTTGAAATTTAGTTTTTATATTAATTATAATTTATATATATTATAAATTTGGTTTTTATATTAATCCCAATTCTTTATATTATTTATATTTCTTATATTATAAATTTTATTTACAATCACTAAATTAAATTTAAATATTGTCTTATTGAACTTGATTTTATTAAATTATATTAATTAAATTAAAATATTCATAAATCTAATTTACTTTTAATGTGAAAATTAATTAATAATTTAAGTATAACTTAACTTGAAATTTTAAAATAAAAATATATTAGTTGAAATGATGAACTTATTAAATATTTGAAACTTGAATAACATTACAAATACTAAAACAAAAAATTTATAAATGAAATTAATTTTATTATACTTGAAAACACTAAAATTACAATAAAATCAACTAAACAAAATAAATTTATGTTGAAATAAATGCTCTCAAATCTTATAGCTAAAGTTTTACAAGGCTAAAAGCTTAACTATACTACCAGAAATATCATCATCGAGTCTTTATACCAAAATGTTGCCAACATGTTTAATTATGGGCAACTTTCTAGATTTAAAATTCAAAATGCCACTAACATAATTTCACATGAGTAACTATTTAAATAAGAATTTATAAGGTTCAAAATTTGATTTAAGTCACACCAACAACAATAATTTACAAGGCATCAATGAGTTATAGATAATAGCAACCGGCAAACATCAATGTACCAATTCATCAAGTATCAATGTACTAATTCATCAAGCATTATTGCATCAATTCAGCAAGCATCCTGCATTAAGAAAACATACAATCAGTGGTAAAGCCAAAGGGAATTCGATGGCCAAGAGTGCCAAACATTTCTGACTTTACCAAACCCTTACAAATATCAAGTAGAAGCAAACAATATCAAACAGAAGCAAACAATATAAAATAGAATAATGCAGAATCAAGCACCAAATATTGCTTCTTGTAAGGCACCCTACAAAAAAAATATTAATGAACTTAGCACAATGAATGGGGCATGCACCTAATATGCTGCGATGATGTAAAATCAAGAAAATAACAGACATACCTTGTAGCAGACTGGAGGGCTTTAAAGCTGGAAAGACGTCTCAAATTAGCTAGAGATAACAAAAATGAATTCAGATCTTAGCACAATGAAGATTAATGATATTCACATATAACAAAGATATGAGCAAAGGAAAATTTTCAATTGGATGATGATTTAGAAAAATGGGATAACTTCAAATGAAAAAACAGACTTTAACGTTTTAAGTAGTATAGAAAAAAGAAGTAGAAGAGGCAAGTGGATTCAGGTTATGTTTCCACTGAGTAGTGAGTACATAGCTGTAGCAACTTTGAAATTAGAAACACAATTTAAAGTTCGTTTATCACCAACCTCTATCTTTCCGTTGAAACACCTTGGATAGCATCAAAAATATATGGTGTAAACACATAGACACCGCAGTTGATTCGATCACTTACCTGCATTATGGCAAGTAATTACAGCAGAGCATCCATTATATTCAAGCATTGAAAGGTAACAAAAAATAGAGAATTTCCTGAATTGTAGTTGAATCTCTAATCATACAAAAGTTTCAGGTTTCTCCGTATAATGTAACAGTTCATTGGTGACTGGATCTGCTACCAACTCCCCAAACTGGTTGGCTGACTCAGCTGAAACCTGCAAAGAGCAGAGAATGAGACCAAACAACAAAAAAGTAATAATAATACAAATACTAAAAGATCACACGATGACAGAAATTTCATTGTGTGAACATCTTGCAAGTCTGCCGACCAACCTTGATTACTAGAATAGTCCCCATGCCACCATATCTTTTGTGAGCCTCTACAAAGGAAAAAAGGAAAGAAAAAGGAAGAATTAATCCTCAAGAAGGACAATATAAACAGAAATAAACCTTGCTGTCATTGTATAGTGCCACTGCTAGTTTTACTTCAGTCCTAAAAGACTGACACCAGAATTTTCGCAATGTAAAACACACCACTTAGCATGATAGCAGCAAGAAACTATATAAATAAAATTAAGATTGATACGTTACAGGGCTCAAACATTGAAAAAAAGATTACCGAGCATTTCTGGGAGTGGGAAACTGCAGCAAACATCACAATTCAGCAAGAAGATATGAGACTGCTCAAAGAAAAGCAAGGATTTACCTGACAGGAACTCTTAGCTCGGTAGAGATTGATGAGACATACAATGCAAACTCACGCTCCTCATAGAAACCGACTAGATAGATCTGGGCTAGATTCGGAATCTACAACAGAGATGTTAATCTTAATAAATACCGGAACTATAAATAAAAAGACTATATTTTATGTTCTCTTAATATATAGATCAAACATTATACCTTTTTACAAACAGAAATTGGGTGATGTACCATAGGTTGTCCAGCCAAAGGAAACAAAGGCTTTGCAACGTTCAATGACAAGGGACGAAAGCAAGTGCCTGCAATATGCGAAGTATTATATAACAAAAATAAGACGACCATTTGCTAAAAAAACAAACAAAATGAATTCACATCCAACACACGACCCAGATGAGCAAATTCGACGAAAATTCAGTTCATTCGCTACCGACCAAATAAGATCGAAGCGGCAGTGACTAAAATGTCTGAAAGTGCTTAAGTAGAAAGAAAGAAATGTTGAGAGATAAAGAACGTAAAACAAAGGAAGCGACTTTCTTGAATATCCAGTAAAGTGTGCAGAGAATCGGATAAACGAGTAGAAACTGGGATATCCGAGGATGAGGCAGAACACCACTCGCTTACGATAAATCAAAACACAAAGGAAAGGAGAGCAAACCCCAATATAGCAAAATGAAAACAAAAATTAGAATCTAACAATTTCCTCACAGAAAGAAAAGAAAAGAAAAGAAAGTGAAAGGGAGCAAATTCGATAACCTTTTCGACCCACAGTATACGTTCCGTTCTTGAAAATATAGAACTTATCTTCTTCTCCTATTTCTTCAGCTGCCCAAATGGAATAGGGTTTCAGTCTTGAAAATAATGCAACGCAAAAATGAAGCAATAGTAGCAGCGGGAACGGTTGGAGCGAAAGGGTTTGGCCGAAAATAAAGGAGGGAGCGTTTGGCCGGGAAGAAGCGGGAGAAAATGGGAAAATGGCTATTTTGGCGCTTCAATTTCATTCCTATCAAATCTATATTAATAAACTATTTATAATTAATATTAAAATAATTATATAATATAATTAATATTAAAATAATTATATAATATAATTAATATTAAAATAATTATATAATATAATTAATATTAATATTAACTTATATTAATATAATATAGTTTATAATTTATAATTAATATTAATATAAAATATAGTCTATAAAATTAATATTAATATAAACTATATGTTATAAATGATATAGTATAGTTTATACTATATTAATATAAATTATAATTAAGATAATTAACATTAATATAAACTATATAGTACATTAATATAAACTATAGTTTATATAGTTTATATATATAGTTCATATATATAGTATATAAATATAAACTATAGTTTATATAAATAGTATATAAATATAAATTATAGTATGTAGATTATATAAATATAAATATAAATATAAATATAAATATAAATATAAATATAAATTGCATAGTTTATATATAATTCATATATAAACTATGTAGTTTCTATATAGTTCAATAGTTCATATATAAACTATATAATATTATAGTTTATACATGGTATATATAGTTTATACATAATATATATAAAAACTATATAGTTCATATGTAAATTATACTATATAGTATATATAGTTTATATATATATAATATATAGTATATAAATATAAACTATAGTATATATATAGGTCATATGTAAACTATATAGTATATAAACATAAAATATAATATATATATATATATATAGGTCATATGTAAACTATATAGTTTATATATATATAGTTCATATGTAAACTATAGTTCATATGTAAACTATATAGTTTATATATATAGTTCATATGTAAATTATAGTTCATATATATAGTATATAAATATAAACTATAGTTTATATAAATAGTATATAAATAGTATATATTTATAAATTATAGTATGTAGTTATATAAATATAAATATACACCCTAAACCCTAATACTTAAACCCTAATATCTAAACCCTAAACCATATAGTTCATATATAGGTTCTATATAAATAGTATATATTTATAAATTATAGTATGTAGTTTATATAAATATAAATTATACTATGTAAGTTCTATATAGTTCAATAGTTCATATATAAACTATATAGTATTATAGTTTATACATGGTATATATAGACTATAGTTTATACATAATATATATACAAACTATATAGTTTATATATATAATACATATACTTTTTATATAAACTATATAGTTTATATTATATATATATATATATATATATATATTAGTTGTTTTAATTTTTTTCTCAACTTTTAAAATGAATGCA
The DNA here is from genome assembly GCF_006381635.1 of Hibiscus syriacus. Classification (NCBI taxonomy): domain Eukaryota; kingdom Viridiplantae; phylum Streptophyta; class Magnoliopsida; order Malvales; family Malvaceae; genus Hibiscus; species Hibiscus syriacus. The sequence continues at coordinate 148,102 of NW_024062191.1, forward strand.
ATTTAGTCCATTTTACAATATTTTTCATATTTGGTCCCTTTTGTGTTGTTTAATTTATTAAAAATTTTATTTGTAATTTCATATTTTTTTAATTTAGTCCTCCATATTTTATTTGCATCTGAAATTGACCCATACTTATTACTTATTTCTATTTATTAATTGGCCCATAACTTTTTAAATGAGTATAATTTAGTACATTTTTGTATTAATTTCAACCTCAAAATTTAAAATTATTTCGATTTGATCCCTTTTGTGTTGTTTAGTTTATTTAATTTTTTTGTTATTTTATATTTTTTCAATTTAGTCCTCCAAATTTTATTTGCATCTGAAATTGACTCATACTTATTACTTATTTCTATTTTTAAATTGGCCCATAACTTTTTAAATGGGTATAATTTAGTATTTTTTTGTATTAATTTCAACATCACAATTTAAAATTATTTCGATTTGATCCCTCATCAATGTGTGTTGTTTAATTAATTTAAATTTTTATTTTTAATTTCATATTTGTTCAATTCAGTCCTCCAAATTTTATTTGCATATGAAATTGATCCATACTTTTTACTTAATTCTATTTTTAATTGGCACATAACTTTTTAAATGGGTATAATTTAGTACTTTTTTGTATTAATTTCAACATCACAATTTAAAATTATTTCGATTTGATCCCTCATCAATATGTGTTGTTTAATTTATTTAAATTTTTATTTGTAATTTCATATTTGTTCAATTTAATTCTTAAATTTGTATTTTTCATAAAATTAAACCATGATTATTTATGTTCTTAGTAATCTACTCTAAATCATATACAATTACAAATTGCAATTTAACGTTCGTGAAAGACGAAAATAATTAATCCAAAAAAAAATTAACCCGATTTGAACTCAATCCGTATCTGATAGAGATCCGACCTGAATTTTATCTGCCAATGATGTGACCCGATCTGAACGAGATCCGCCTGAAGTCTATCCGAACCTGAATTAACCTGGTCTTTATCTGCTTCGGACCTGAACTGTTTTGACCTGAACTGGCAACGATCCGAACTGAAAATGACATGACCTGAACCCGATCTGGATATGGTGTCAAATCAACCTGAAAACAACCCGAACTGATTTGACCTGACCTGAACCCGATCTGGATCTGGTGTCAAATTTACCTGACTTTACCTGTATCCAATTTTATCCGACCTACCAGGATCCGACTGAAACCTGAACGATTACCCGATTTTACAACCCTAAAAGCAAACAAGATAAAGGCAGCCCAAACTGAAAATTTTCACCTACATTTTGAAAAATAATAACTAATTTCTCAAACAGGTACGAGAAACAAAAGTAAGCTTGCAGGGTTTCTGTCCCCTTGCCCTGATTCAAGATTAAAATCTCTATGATACCCCACAAATGGTTCAACAAAATTAGGGTACTTCTGCACTAATCTAATTTAATAATCTAATTTAAGGTTAAAGAAAGACGTGAATGAAAATGTTATAAAAAATATATTTCAGGTTGGACGCAAATTAAAATGTTAAAACATTATGTTTTTCTAACATTCTCGGTTGCATTTTTCCTTATCCTTAAATTAGGTTTGTCTTTTCTTAGACTCTCCCCAAAATTAGGGTGTAAATAAATCAAGTTCGAATAAATAAAATTGTGTTTGTGTTTGTTTGTTTGTGAAGATATTCTTGTTCAATTAGTGTTGTCGCGGCCACCTTTCGGTTGGGTCCGGAATTGGGCTTCGACGTAAATAATTAGGTTAGAGTCGCCACCGATCATTTATTTTAACAATAAATAGGTTGATCGGATACCTTTATTTCTTACATGATCTGCGTTTTACCAGAAATATGTCATATTCGGGAGTCGGTGACAGTCAAGGAATGATTAGCACCCTTGAACTGCCCTTTCGGTACTACGTAATTTCCAGTTGTCTTTAATTAAGAAAATTGTAGGTTTAAATTAAAAGGTAAAAATATTATCCAAATTACTTAACCCTGATTGACTCGAAAGTGTACCCTTTAAAAAATCGAGAAACGTGTTAGAAAAAAAAGTAATAAAAATAAAGAAAATAAAAATAAATCAAAGTAAAAATAAAGAGGAAAAAATAAATGAACTAAAGAAAATAATAATAATATGTATGTAAAATAAATAATTAAATAAAAACAAGAATAAAAATAAAAATAAATAAAGAGATAAAAATAAATATAAAAGCAATAAAAGTAAGATAAAGATAAAAGAAATAAATAAAAATAAAATAAAGAAAAAGACAAATAAATATTTAAAAAAAAACTACTTCCATCACTTCACCGAAAGTGAGAGAGAAATTTTTGTCAGTGACAAAAAATGGGAGCCCCTTAGGAGACAAACATGACAGGTAATATATGTGTGTGTATATATATATATATATATATATATATATATATATATATATATATAGTATTTAATAAAAATAAATAGATAAATAGTAAAAAAGAATAAAAATAGATATATAACAATACATTTTTAAAAAATAATGATATAAAAAAATAAATATATATTTATATTAGAATAATAATAAAATAAATAAATAAATAAAAATATATATACATTCTAAAAAACAAAATAATAAAGAATAATAGAAACCAGAACATAATAAAAATAATAAATAATAAATAATGAAATATGTATATTAAAAATAAGGGACTAAATTAAAATAATAGCAAAATTGGGGGTCAATTTAAGAAAGAATCGAGGTTAAATTGAATTAAGCAGGTCAAAATAAAGGTTTTAAAATATAAGGGGGACCAAAACTTAGATTAACCCATCTTTAAATAAAAACATCGGGTCGGTCCAATCGGGTTGACTATATAAGTAAAAAAAACCCTAACTCATTCATCTTCACTTTGCAAATTACAAAGCCCCCTAACTCAAGTCGATGAACACGTCGCTGTGTTATTGGTGAGCCCAAATTCCAGCCACCGTTGAACGGCCCCGGCCGCCGTTCAACGGCGGCAAACTTTATATTTTTTTCCGAATGCTCTTCTCTTCCCCTTCACGAAAAACCAAACCTTTTTTAAAAACTAGCCTCAGGGAGGGCTAGATCTAAGTTGAAAACCTCCCCTCGTTCATCGACCGATTTGGGTTCTTTGGGTTTTACAAATCGAAAACAAAAATAAACAGACATGCAAGGTTCGAAAAAGGCACGGGCTTTACCTCTTTACTTATGTTCGAAATATAAATGCTTCGAAATACCACTATTTTTTGTTACTATGGTTTGCTTCTATTTTTCATATGTAAAATTGCTTGTATTTCGTATAATCAGCCTGTCCAATAGTGTTCTATTTACATGGTTTTATAGCCTTGAGATTGGCTATTTTTAGAGTCAGATTTAGAGTCCTAATTGAACTAAACTCCTGCTTGGTTGTTGTTTGTTGATTTTGTGACGTTGGTGCCGAGGACTAGCCGGGAAACTCAATCACTTGGTTCGTGCGGTGCGAGGAGAGGCGGCTGAACAGTTAAAAAAACCCTAATATATTCTAGGATTACAAACCGAGTCGGGCTCTAGAATCGGGTCTCAGGTCGTGGATCGGGTCGCACGTTTTGGCTTCTGCTGGGCCACTTGTTTGGTTGTTTTGTTTGTAAGTGGGTTGGATGTAATGGGCCTGACCCTGTAAATAAAAAATAAATTAATATGTATAATATATGCTTATATAATTATAGTATATAATATAGTATGTACACAAATTTTCGTTCGGTGGAGTTGAAAATTGACTTTGATATTTCAATCAAGAATAACTCCCTGTCGAATTGAGTTGAAGATGACTCCTCCGTCGCGAAGTTGAGTCCATCTTGAAATGATATAGAATTGAAGTCGTAGTTCGGACTTTGAATAGGAATGTGGCTTCTCGTTGCCAAATTATAGTGAACTTCGGTCTTCTTCTCGGTTTAAAGACTTCGGTTTAAAAATTCGACTGGAAAATAGTTCATTTACTCCACCATGTGGTTGATAGTCTCTCGAAATCGAACTCAGAAATATTCGTTGACATATAGCTTTTCTCGACTTAAGTCATGCTACCGGAAAATGGTTTCTTGTCATTAAGATATAGCTAACCCAGGTCTTCTTCTCGACTTAAAGACCTCGGTTTAAACTTTAGCCTGAAAGTAGTCGATAGGTCATCGAGCTGAATGGAACCGAACTTGAAAAGTTTTCATTAACCGATAACCCTTCTTGCCTTGAGTTATACTATAATGAGCTGAGAGATTGCCCCATATATTCTTCTTGACTTGAAGACCTCAGCTTCAACTAGAAAGTAATTTCTCGATGCTACCATGTGGTGGATGTGTCATCGAGCTGAATGGAATCAAACTCGACAGCTTTTTTTGTTGACAGATAGCTTTTCTCGACTTAAGTTATACTGTAAAGTTGACATGCCCTTGAGCTGAATGGAATCGAACTCGAAGGTATTTCTTGACAGATAACCCTTCTCGCCTTGAGTTATGCTGTAAATTGGATTTGCCTCTGAGATGAATGTAATCGAACTCGAAGGACTTGGTTGACAGATAACCCTTCTCGTATTGAGTTATGCTGTAAAATTGATATGCCTTTGAGTTGAATGTAATCGAACTCGAAGGTCTTTTGTTGGCAGATAGCCCTTCTCACCTTGAGCTATGTTACAAATTTGATGTGCCTTTGAGCTGAGTGTAATTGAACTCGAAGGTCTTTTGTTGACAGATAACCCTTCTCGCCTTGAGTTATACTGCAAATGATGTGCCTTTGAGCTGAGTGTAATCGAACTCGAAGGTCTTGGTTGATAGATAACCCTTCTCACCTTGAGTTATACTGTAAATTGGATGTGCCTTTGAGCTGAGTGTAATCGAACTTGAAGGTCTTTTGTTGGCCAATAGCCCTTCTCGCCTTGAGCTATAATGCAAATGATGTGCCTTTGAGCTGAGTGTAATCGAACTCGAAGGTCTTGGTTGACAGATAACCCTTCTCGCCTTGAGTTATGCTGTAAATTGGATGTGCCTTTGAGCTGAGTGTAATCAAACTTGAAGGTCTTTTGTTGGTCGATAGCCCTTCTCGCCTTGAGCTATGCTACAAATGATATGCCTTTGAGCTGAGTGTAATCGAACTCGAAGGTCTTTTATTGGTAGATAACCCTTCTCGACTTGAGATATGCTACAAAAGATGTGCCTTTGAGCTGAGTGTAATCAAACTCAAAGGTCTTTTGTTGGCAGATAGCCCTTCTCACCTTGAGCCATGTTGCAAATTTGATGCGCCTTTGAGCTGAGTGTAATCGAACTCGAAGGCCTTTTGTTGAAGGTACTTTTGAATCAAGTATCTTTCTTTTTGGAGTTGAAACTTAACTCTAAAAGCTGCAAAACATTATGTATGTGAAAAATAATAAATGTGATGCTCTTAAGTATGTATAAGATGCATGCAATATGAATTAGTTCTGTTTTATCTCCTGGATGGAGTCTCGTTCTTTGTCTACCGATATGGTCCTGGGAATCGTTCGTGTCCCATTTTCTTCTCAGATTTCAGCTTCAAGGACCTTTTATATTTGAGACTGTACTGTTTGAAAATGTTTTTCTCCTTTCTCTCATCTTAGGAGGGAAAAAAGATATAAAAATATAAGAATTTTGCAAAACATTGCCTCTTAAATCAGGCTCATAATCGAATCAAATCATAAACATGAGTTCATAGAAAATCAAAAGAATCAATATCTCTTTTAATGCTTTTAGAGTTATAGCTATTTGACAAATGACCAAGTTGATGAGTTGGTTTCAAGTTGGTTTCTATTTTCTAAGGTTTCGGTCACCAAAATGTCATTTTTCCTCTGTTCTTTTAGACATTGCAACATGCCTCTATTTCTTGGTTTGGTATTTTAATCAGATGTGGAAAAAACAACGCAACTATCATAATCAATTACTAGACCTTCTATTTGGGTCCTCTGAAATCTTCCATTTGTTCAAGCTTTGTGGGCTTCTTTAACAAAGGCATTGCATAAATATCAGACTAAAGATGAAATTCCTGAGTGCTTGTGTGAAGTTGACTATAATAGGTGTTCCTTAACTCCCTTAGTCCATATTTACCGAAACTCCTTATTTAGTTTGCCATTATCTGGCTAGCTGGATCCATAGAGCTGAGTTGTTTAACCAAATGCTTTAGAGGGATAGCTCAGCATCATTGTATAGATATTATAATCATCTTATCAGGTTAGCTGAATATTATCCATAAAGCCGAGGCGTTTAACCAATTGCTCTAGAGGGACAACTCAAGCTTTATTGTACATTATAATCACCTTTATCAGGCTAGCTGAATCTTATCCATAAAGTCGAGGAGTTTAACCAATTGCTTTAGAGGGACAGCTCAAGCTTTATTGTATATATATAATATTATAATATGGGTATACGGGTCCATTTTCTTAAGTTTGTCAAGAAGAACTTCTTATAGTCTAGGTGTTGTTGAAAGTTAAGAAATATCATCTTTAAAGTTCAATTTCCAAGTAACTGGTCTGAATTAGATTCACCTACTCCACTATTCCATCTGTGAAGATCACCATCATTATTGAACGTCTTAAACAAAAGTATAGTAACGTCATATGCAAAAGATGCCCCATGTCATCCGCTCCTATGCAAATCTAAATAACAAGCCTCTTATTTATGGTGTTCGAGTGTATCTTTATGAGGTAAGGCCAAAGTCCTTTGTTTTATTGATTGCCACTTTGTAAAAGATTTTTAATTCTGAATCATTTACAGAGTTCTTTAATTCAGTTGATATTCAAAGAATTTTGTTGAAAAGATTTTGATATTTCGATATAACAAATTAAGTTAAATGAATTTTAAGATTTTCCAAATGATTTTCTAAGTATATTCGATATAACTATTCGAATATCAAAACATTACTCCAAATCTTTCAAAAATCATTTTTTAATTCTTACTCAAGTGTAAAATTAAGTTTTAATCTTAAAACAATTTCAAAATAATTTTACAAAGTATTTCGAACCATTTCAAAGCCAAAAATTTCAGATTGCACAGAGGGAACCGATTCCCCTCAAGGGGGTACCGATTCCCCACTGAATGGTTTGGCTCTGAGAATTCCAGTATGCTTGGAGAGAACCGATTCCCCCCCAGGGGGTACCGATTCTCCCTTGTATAACGGTCGAAATATTTGAATTTTACACTTAGGGAACTGATTCCCCATAGGGGGTACCAATTCCCCCATGCTCCAAGCTATTTTATTAATTGTTTTCACCCTAAAATGGCTATATGATCTTCACTAATCATCCCCAACTTTCAGAAGTGATTAAAGGTGTATTTAAACAAGTTCTGAAGCCTTTAATCAACAAGAAATCATAGAGAAACAAGAGAGAAAGCATCAAACACCAAGTTTGTGCAAATCAAGCCAATTTTCCTTTCAATATTCATTTTGCTTTCAAAGAACACCATTTGTGCTCATTTGTAATTATTTGTGAGTGTTCTTTTCTTGTTCTATAATTGTGCAAGCATCTTACCTTGTGAGGTTTTCCTTGTAAGTTTGAAAATTTGTGTATTTCTCTTTGAAAAAGAGTGTGCTCAAGAATTTGGGGTATAATTCTTGAGGGAGCTGTAAGGTTACTCTTTGTCCTCAAAAGAAAGAACAAATTAGTGAATTTGTTGGAAAATCCTTAGTGTGGATAGCTAAGGTAGTGGACGTAGACTTTGGTTGATAAAGTCGAACCACTCTAAATCGTTGTGCAATTACTTTCAATTTTCTGCAAAAGCTTCCACCAAAATTTTAATTGCCAATTCACCCCCCTCTTGGCTGATTCCGTCAATCGATTAACTCAACAATTGGCATCAGAGCCTAACTCATTTGAAGGTTTAATCGCCTCTTGATTCGATTCGGGAAGAGTTATATCGATAATCAAAGTCATCAATGGCCTCCGCTTCAAACTTCGACTCTGGTCTCGATTCGATGCCCGCCAACAAGCCTCCTTTCTTTAATGGATCTAACTATGCCTATTGGAAGAATAGAATGATGTACTTCATTCAAGCAAGTGACATGAGAGCATGGAATGTCGTAGTAGAAGGATATATCAAGCCTCTCACTCATCCAAGATTGTGGAGTAAAGGAGAGACAAAAATGTTCCAGCTCAACTCCAAAGCCATCCATATCATTTTTTGTGCTCTTGGACCAGATGAATACGGAAGAGTTTCATCGTGTACAACCGCAAAAGAAATATGGGACAAACTTCAAGTCACTCATGAAGGTACTGATGAGGTAAAGAAATCTAAAATTAGTATTCTAACGCATATCTATGAAAATTTCAGGATGAAACCAAATGAAGATATCAAAGCTATGATGGATAGATTTTCAAAGATTGTCAATGGTCTCAAATCATATGGAGAGATCATTTCAAATGAAAAGCTTGTGAGGAAGTTAGTCTACTCCCTCCCAAAATCATGGCATTCAAAGAAGACGGCAATCATCGAGTCTAAGGACTTAACGTCCTTAGCTCTTAAAGAGTTAATTGGGTCACTCCTCACTCATGAAATGATGCTTGAAGATGAGGTGTACCTTGATAAGATTGAAGAGACACCAAAGGAGAAGGAGAAGAAGAAAAACATTGGAGTTGCTCTCAAATCCACAAAAGATGAGAGTGATTCGGATGAAGATGACGATGACGAGGAAATGGCATTGTTTGCCAAACAGTTCAGAAAAATGATGAGACCTTACCGAGGAAGAAAATTCAAACGAAATGAAGGCCTCAAAAATGAACCAAAAGAGAATGACCCAATCATTTTCTATGAATGCAAAAAATCGGGGCATGTCAAATATGATTGCCCATAATTGAAGAGAAAGGGTCAATCAAAGAATAAGCACAAGGCTCATGTGGCTACATGGAGCGACGAAGAAGGTTCCGATGAAGAGGAACAAGAAGTAGCAAACTTGTACTTGATGGCATTCGGGGAAGATTCTAAGGTAACCTCTAACTCATCTGATTTTGATGATTTATCCTATGATGAGCTATTAGAGGAATATAATGGGTTGGCTTCGAATTATGAGAAATTGTTTTTAAAATATAAAAATGATGTTTCAAAATTGAAAAATAAAAATAAGCTCATATCCAAAACCAACAACGATCTTGAAAGTAAAATCAAAGATTTGCAAATCAAACTAGAAGAGTTTGAAAAGAAAAATTTAGATTTGCAAAATTTACTTTCAAAGGTCAATGATGATCATCAAAAGAAAATTGATGATCTTAAAGCTTCTTTTGATAAAGTTGGAACAAAACGTTTTAAATGTGGAGAAAATTCTAAATCCAACTTTGTTAGAAAAAGTTTTAAAAACTACAATCATAGAGGTCCCCAAAGAACCTCTAATGGAAAAATCGTTAGAAGTATATGGGTTCCTAAAGAGCTCATTACTACTAAAGATAAGGATATCCTACACAAATGGATACCTAAGGGAACTAGAATTTTGGAAACTAATGAATATGGACCCAAAAGAATTTGGGTACCAAAAATTAGAAATTAATCTATGTTTGTAGGAAAAAGAGCATTGCTACAAGGCATGAGAAACAAATTCAAACTCATGGTACCTTGATAGTGGATGCTCAAGACACATGACCGGAGACAAAAGCCAATTCATTAAGCTTAATGCCAAAAATGGAGGAGAAGTGACTTTTGGTGATGATTCAAAAGGTCACATTGAAGATATTGGTACTATTGGTAATACCTCTTCCATACAAATTAAGAATGTTTTATATGTGAATGGATTAAAGCATAATCTATTAAGTATTAGTCAATTTTGTGATAAGGGATTCAATGTCATGTTTGATATTAATGGTTGTAAAGTCATTGACATTGCATCTAATCAGATTATGCTTGTTGGTCATAGAATAGGAAACATATACATGGTGCATTTAGATTCTATTGATATGACTAATTTGTGCTAGTTGCTAAGGATGAACATGATAGTGGTTATGGCATAGGAGACTAGGACATGCTAGTATGAGTGTTTTGCAACGGCTAATTCAAGGTGATTTAGTTCGAGGGTTGCCTAAGCTTAAATTTGATAATGATAAAATCTGTGATGCTTGTGCTAAAGGAAAAACAAAAGCGAATTTCTTTTAAATCCATTAATGACGTATCAACTAGTAGAGTATTATAATTGATCCATTTAGATCTTTTTGGGCCAACTAGGACTACTAGCTTGGGTGGAAAACAATATGCATTTGTCTTGGTAGATGACTATTCTAGATATACTTGGGTTCTATTTTTAAGTACTAAAGATGAAGCATTAGAACAATTCATCACGTTTTCAAAAGTAATCCAAAATGAAAAAGGTTACTCTATAACTAGTGTTAGGAGTGATCATGAAACTGAATTTGAAAATCTTGGATTTACTGAATTTTGTAACTCTAACGGTATTAGCCATAATTTTTCAGCACCTAGAACCCCTCAACAAAATGGAGTTGTTGAGAGGAAAAATCGAACTTTAGAAGAAATGGCTAGAACCATGCTTTGTGAAAATAATTTGCCAAAATATTTTTTGGGCGGAAGCCACAAATACCGCTTGTTATGTTATAAATCGAGTAATGATTAGGCCAATTTTAAAGAAAACTCCATATGAAATTTTCAAAAATAAAAAGCCTAACATTAGCTATTTTCATCCTTTTGGATGTAAATGTTTTGTTTTAAACAACGGTAAAGAGAACCTTGGCAAATTTGATGCTAAAGTGATGAAGGAATTTTTCTGGGTTATTCCTTAAATTCTAAAGCTTATCGAGTATTTAATAAAAAAACTTTAGTTGTAGAAGAGTCTATACATGTTTTCGATAATAATCCCCTTCCGAGGAAGGATTCTTGTATGAATGATGATGTAGGTGTTATAAATACAAATGACGTTAGACATGACGTTGGAGAACCATCATCAAAGGAAGAAACAAAAAATGAGGAAACTCATGATCCTTTTGAGAATCCAACCATTGAAGAAAGGGAAATATCTTATCCAAGAGAGTACAACTATGTCAAGGATGGTGAAATTATAGGTGATCCATCGAAAGGGGTAACAACTCGATCTTCTCTTAGAAATATTTGTAATTATGTTGCATTTATCTCATGCATAGAGCCTAAGAATATTAAAGAAGCATTAAATGATGAACATTGGATTATGGCTATGCAAGAAGAGTTAAATCAATTTGAGAGAAGTAAAGTATGAACATTAGTTGAAAGGCCTAGTAATAAATCTACTGTAGGTACTAGATGGGTATTTAGGAATAAGCTTGATGAGAGTGGTAATATAGTGAGAAACAAGGCTAGACTTGTTGCTCAAGGGTATACTCAAGAAGAAGGCATAGACTATGATGAAACATATGCTCCCGTAGCTAGGATGAAAGCAATTAGAATGTTATTAGCATTTGCATGTTTTCATGAATTTAAATTATATCAAATGGATGTTAAAAGTGCATTTTTAAATGGTTTTATAAAGGAAGAAGTGTATGCGGAACAACCTCCAGGTTTTGAAGATTCAAAATTTTCGGACCATGTTCTTAAATTGACAAAAGCTCTTTATGGTTTAAAACAAGCTCCTATAGCTTGGTATGAAAGATTGTCAAATTTATTAATTGAAAAAGGTTTTTCAAAAGGGAAGGTTGACACTACATTGTTTTTAAAGCATAAAGGTAAAGATTTATTAGTAGTTCAAATTTATGTTGATGATATAATATTTGGTTCTACTAATGATGTTCTTTGCCAAGAATTTTCTAAGCTAATGCAAAGTGAGTTTGAGATGAGTATGATGGGGGAGCTCTAATTTTTCTTGGGACTCCAAAACAAGCAAAGAAAAGATGGCATCTTCATCAATCAAGCTAAGTACGTCAAAAGATATGCTCAAGAAGTTTGGACTGGAAAATGGCAAACCTCATGACACTCCAATGAGCTCTTCAACAAAGCTTGACTTAGATGAAGGAGGTAAATGTGTAGATGTTAAATTATATAGGTCAATGATTGGATCTCTACTTTATCTAACTGCAAGTAGACCGTACATTATGTTTAGTGTTTGCTTATGTGCTAGATTTCAATCATGCCCTAAGGAATCACATTTACTAGCTGTTAAGAGAATCTTTAGATATCTTAAAGACACTCCTAGGTTAGGACTTTGGTATCCTAGAGACTCTAGCTTTAGCTTGCATGCTTTTTCTGATGCAGATTATGGAGGATGCAAATTAGATAGGAAAAGGACCTCCGGTACTTGCCAATTCCTTGGAAATATGCTGATTTCTTGGTTTTCAAAGAAACAAAATTGTGTTGCATTATCTACTACTGAAACCGAATACATTTCAGCTGGTAGTTGTTGTGCACAAGTTTTATGGATGAAACAACAACTTTTTGATTATGGAATTGAAGTTGGTACCATTCCTATCAAGTGTGACAATACTAGTGCTATTTGTCTCACTAAAAATCCCATCCAACACTCTAGAACTAAGCACATTGAAATAAGACATCACTTCATTAGAGACCATGTCACTAAGGAAAATGTAGTTCTAGAATTTGTTGATACTTTGCATCAATTAGCGGATATCTTTACAAAATCTTTAGACAAGGAAAGATTTTGGACACTTAGGAGAGAATTAGGTCTGACCAACCTATCTTCACTTAGTGTTTAAAAAAAATTAACACTTTTAAGAATAAATGAAAAATGCTTATAATAGTAATTTTTGATTGCATTCATTGCTATTAGTTAGGGGGAGTTTATGATTCTTGATGAAAAATTCATTTTATGTTCAAATATCGTTTAAAGATTAATTTAATTGTTTGAACATGATTAATTTTCAATATATGAGTTGCCAATACCACTAGAAGAAATTAATTTAGCATTTTGGGTGTTTAAAATCGGATTTTAGCATTTTGGTGCAGAGGGAATCGATCCCCAATGAGGGAACCAATTCCCCCTTTGAAGGGGAACCGATTCCCCCCGCAGGGGAGTCGATACCCCCTGGGGTTCTGAATATACACGGGCAGAACCCTTTAAAACTTCAAACCCTCTTCTCTTCTCTTCCTTGCCGCCAATCACTCCTCTACTCTCTCAAATCTCCATTTTGCCTCAAATCAACGTTCTTAATCGGAATTCACTTCAAATATCATCTTCTAGACCTGTTGGAATCATCAAAGTGCAAACTTCATCTAATCTCACTCAAATCCGAAATCCTTCAAGGTATTTTTCCAAAACTTCTATTTCATCAATTTATGACCATAGAACTAGTTTTAATTAGTTCTAGGATGAACTTTAGATCAGACATTGATTGTTTAGTGATTAGAAACTAGATATCACAACTAATTTCATCAAAAACACAAGAATTTTCCAAAAAATTTAAATTTTCGAAATAAAAAAATGTTGATTTTCAAATTATTGTGTTTTGATTGGATTATGTTGTTGTTATGAAAACTATACATATATTGTTTCTCAAAACCGTATTTTTCAAAAGTTTTCAAAAACTTTTCCCATTAGGATTGATTTAGAGAACCTTGAAATATTGAGGACTCAATTGAGTTTTGGGATTGATAGAATTGCATACATGTGTTTTCTAAATTGCAGGTTATCCATACTATTTTGATTTCCTAAACAATGTCCAATCCTAAACGTGCTAGGTCATCATCTAGTCGCTCACACCGTCAACCAAATCCACCTCCAAATCCTCAAAATCCTATTCCTAATCCTAATCCCATTGATCCTAATTTGACAATCCAAAATTCGTGCTTCAATCATCCTGGTCCTAGAAATCATCGTTTTTGGTATTATCAATATTTCGACTCTTATAAAATTAGAGACGAATGTATTCCTTCTCGTCAAGCTATGCTAGATATTAATTTTAAATATCTTCCTCTTTTACAAGAGTGGAAATTTGACAAACTTTTTGATCTTGAACCCATTGTCTACCATCAACTTGTTCGTATTTTCTATTCTAATGCCGTTTATGTTAAAAACCAAACTGAAACCAAAACCATAGGAATTCGTTCCTACCTCCTAGGACAATTCTTATATATTGACTCAACTTACATAGCCAATGCATTCGGATTAGATAATGATGGTATTTCAAATGAAAAACAAATCTTAGGATCTCGTTATAAAAGAAGGGATAGTGCAAGTGTCTTAGACCTACATGAACGTTTTCTTCATCTAATGATTTCTTGGTGGTTTCGACCATCTGGAGGTTGTTATTCTACTCTTAAAGCCTTAGATTTTTTGTGGTTACATTGTTTTGAAAACAATATTAAAATAAACCTACCTCAGATTATTTTTGTTGAAATTGTTGAAACCGTAAATCTTGTTCCTAACAAGAAACTATGTTCATCTCTAGTTTACGGTTGCATTTTGAGTAATCTATTTTCCAAAGCTGGGCTTAGAGTCGGTCTAGATGCCATTTTTCCCCTTAAGAAACAAATTAATCTTCTTTCCTTAACGAGAACGGGATGGATAAAGGATAAGGAAACTGGTGAATGGGTTCGATCTTCTGCAAATACTCCGGGAGGTAGTTCTTCACGAGCTCCACCAGAAGCTGATGACGATCCCGAGCTTGAGAAATTAATGCGAGACATCGATGAAGCCGAAGATGAGCCTGAGCAGCCCGAGGAGCAAGCACAACAAACACATCAAATGCCTCCATATTTTCAATCCTTTATGGAGACATTCGATTTCCGATATGCTACCATGGATTCGCGCTTTACTTCTATAGAGTTTCATTTATCCACAATGGGAGCTCAATAATTAGAAATACTTCGGGAGATGCGTGCAAACAAAGAAGCAACCAACGCGTGTATTAATGAACTCACTCGCGAAATGGCCGCTATGCGAGCTCGTTTTCCTCCTCCTGATCCGAATATGTGATTCTGTGCTTAGCTTTAAAACTTTGAACTAAACGATTATTGCTTCAACTTTTTGGATTGTTTGATTTTGTGACTTTGGATTTATTTGGATGTTTGAATTTGTGGATTGATTGATTTTGAATTTGTTTGATTTATGGATGATGTGAACTTATATATTTGGTATGATTTATTCATTATTGCATCATTTACATAATTTTAGCAATATGACCAATTTTGCCATGTCATATTAATTATGAATATTGATTATGGAACTAATGGCTAACGTTTCTCTTGCTTGTGATCTTAGCAGCTTAAACTATATATAATCAATTGGCTAAATAATTTCAAAACCTTGTTTAAATTCTTTAAAATGTCTTTTTGATTTAACAAAAAGGGGGAGAAGTGTTAAATGTGTTTTAAATGTTTAAATGATAAATGGGAAAGTAAGAGGGAGTAATTTCAAAACTTGATTTCAAAATCTTAAAATTACTAAAATGTTTTGTTATATCAAAAAGGGGGAGATTGTTGAAAACATTTTGATATTTCGATATAACAAATTAAGTTAAATGAATTTTAAGATTTTCCAAATGATTTTCTAAGTATATTCGATATAACTATTCGAATATCAAAACATTAGTCCAAATCTTTCAAAAATCATTTTTTAATTCTTACTCAAGTGTAAAATTAAGTTTTAATCTTAAAACAATTTCAAAATAATTTTACAAAGTATTTCGAACCATTTCAAAGCCAAAAATTCCAGATTGCTCAGAGGGAACCGATTCCCCCCAAGGGGGTACCGATTCCCCCCTGAATGGTTTGGCTCCGAGAATTCCAGTATGCTCGGAGGAAACCGATTCCCCCCCAGGGGGTACCGATTCCCCCCTTGTATAACGGTCGAAATATTTGAATTTTACACTTAGGGAACCGATTCCCTATAGGGGGTACCGATTCGCCCCAAGCTCCAAGTTGTTTTATTAATTGTTTTCACACTAAAATGGCTATATGATCTTCACTAATCATCCTCAACGTTCAGAAGTGATTCAAGGTGTATTTAAACAAGTTCTGAAGCCTTTGATCAACAAGAAATCATAGAGAAACGAGAGAGAAAGCATCAAACGCCAAGTTTGTGCAAATCAAACCAATTTTCCTTTCAATATTCGTTTTTCTTTCAAAGAACATCGTTTGTGCTCTTTTGTAATTATTTGTGAGTGTTCTTTTCTTGTTCTAGAATTATGCAAACATCTTACCTTGTGAGGTTTTCCTTGTAAGTTTGCAAATTTGTGTATTTCTCTTTGAAAAAGAGTGTGCTCAAGAATTTGGGGTATAATTCTTGAGGGAGCTGTAAGGTTACTCTTTGTCCTCAAAAGAAAGAACAAATTAGTGAATTTGTTGGAAAATCCTTAGTGTGGATAGCTAAGGTAGTGGACGTAGACTTTGGTTGATAAAGTCGAACCACTCTAAATCGCTGTGCAATTACTTTCAATTTTCTGCAAAAGCTTCCACCAAAATTTTAATTGCCAATTCACCCCCCTCTTGGTCGATTTCGTCAATCGATTAACTCAACAAATTTCAATTCTGCAAATTTGATTCCATGCTCAATATAAATTCATTTAAATATCCTTATAAAAATGTCAAAGTTTAAGAGTTACAAAAAGAAATATGAGAAAGTTAAAAAAAACAAGTCTAAACACGATGTTGTAAAATGGAATAAAGCCTCATTAGGATGCCCCACTATTTCCAGAATATCGAGGATTAGGGCCTTTAACTACACTTACTTCATATTTCTCAATTGTTTCACTTGTCCTGGTTTCTTTTGAAATACCCTCAGATGCACAATTTTCTGCTTCGGGAGTGTCCTTACTTTCATCGTAAAATTCCAGCTCTTTTCTGTCCATCATTAGCTGGATCAAGGCTCTAAATTCGCAACACTCTTGTACATCATGTCCATCTTCATTATGATAATAGCAATGATTGTCCCGTTTGGAATCAGATGTGCTAGGATGTGGTGCAAGAAACTCCACATTTATCATTTGCATTCATACCCAATCAAGAGGTGACTTCACTTCGGAGACTCTGGTTTTGGCCTTTTTACCATTCTCCTCGGTGATTGAATTTTCCTCGTTCTCTTGATGATTAGACGGAGGGTTATACGTAACTTTGGGTGATTCTGAGTTATTGAAATGAATCCAGCTCCTGTTGCACATTCTTTTGGATAATCCTTTTAAAGGCGAGGCAGTTTTCAATTGCATACCCTGGAATACCTCCATGATATTCACAGTGCGTATTTTCGTGATACCACATAGGGTATGGGGGCTTTAGAGGTTTCTCTAGATATGGTGACACCACATGTGCGTCAAAAAGCCTTTGGTAAAGCTCCTTATATGTCATGGTAATGAGATCGAAATGTTCATTCCCATTTTCTATCATTGGCTCTCTCGAATCTTTCCTAGAAGTACCTGATGGTACAACTGCAATTGGTTTTGATTTGGAGATTATAACGCCTTTGCTAGCCTTAAAAATGTTGATTATCTCTTCTTGTTTCTTCTTCAGGAGAGGTCTTCTACTCAACCTACCTCCTTGTTTAATGGTCGTTTCTACCATATTTGTTTTAACTTCTTCACTAAATTTCAGAATACGGTAACCATCCGAATTATTTTGAAGTCCTGGTAAGATTCTGGGTGAGACAACCACTTGTGGGGTAGGTGGCATAGTTACCCCTTCCGATGAACCTGCCCCAGGCGCACTTGTCTGACGTAGGCCAGCTAACTTGGCAACAATCTGATCGACCAGAGACTCTTGGCTTTTCGTGATTGTATCCAGAGTACTCAAATTGCTCTGGTTTATCTTATCTTCTAGCTTTCTCTGTAACTTCAGCATATTTTCCTCGAATTGAACGAGTTTTGCTTCCATCTTCTTTTTTTTTGAGCGGGTGTTATGAGGATGACACGTGACCAAAGCTTGTGGAGGTAAACCCGGTGTTTGTTCCCCTTTTTTATGAGACATTTCTTGTTAGTTAATGTGAATGTAATGAAAAAAGGAAAAATTATGCGAAATATGAAAGGATGTATGATGCATGAAATGTTCGAGGCATTGATCCAAAAATGTGTATATTTATTATAAATAATCCTTATCAGGGATAAAAGTGTTATTTCTTAAGAGATAAAAAACATTTTAAAGGTAGACCCCGAATATGTTTTGACAAGTTGATTAGTCTTCCTCCTTCTTCTGTCACCGGTTGAATACTCTGTCGAACCGTTTCGGCCTCTCTGGCTAAATCGTGCAAGTGTTGAGCTACTTTTTGTACTTGTCCCAAGAGTATCGAATGACTGCATCTCTGGTTTTCACTCTCTGCTGAGTCTGCCCTCAACGAGAGCGCCTTTGGAAGCCTCCATTAAAGGGAACTATCTGAAACTCACTTGTTTGCTTCTTTAATTCGTCAACAATGGACTCCAATTTCGGCTATCGTCTTGCTCTTGTTGTCTTTGAAGGGACTCTCCAAGTCAAAAACCTTTTGTCTCGTCTTGCCCCTGTAACCCTTACCAACTCAAAAGGTTGACTTTTGGTGTGCACAGTATAAATCCCGGTCCATTCTGAGTATTCTCTTACCATAGTTGGACTTCTAAGCTTTTCCTCTCTTGTATTATAACCCATTTGTCCATTAATGTCGATTATTTATGTTTAACGAACACGTTTTTGGTGGATCAACACCTCTTTTGAATGATACAAATGATGAAAATAAAATAAAAGAGAACAAAAATAAAAAGAGTTAGTAAGGTAAAAATAATCAAAACATTCATGAAAATAAAAGTTCTACCCCACATGATATCTACCTCGCATGCTTATTATTCCTACCCGGACATGATCTCTATCCCACATGTTAATTTTGAACCAGTCCTAACCGCATAAATTTCTATTTCACATGCTTTGAATAGAAAAATAAAGCAGGAAATAATCTCAAAATAGCCTAGGGTTTGAAATGAGGTTTTGGGGTGGGCTCTAATTTCCTGTAATCTCCCGACTTAGGTTCTAAAAAAGGCATCCGAGTTCTCTTTAGTGGTGCCCTCTTGGGCTTGCTAGACCCTTATTCCTAAGCCTATTACAAGCTCATGTGGACTAAGTTAAACTCGAGATTATACATTCTCTTATGCCCATACGGAGAATAAATTCACACGAAGGCATAAGGTATATGAATCCCGAAGGTTACTTGCTCGGCCCATACGGAGAATAAATTCTCATGAAAGCGTCGCTTTCACCCCCACTTAAAAAAATGGGTTTGGAGCTCGGGAATAAAGCCTTAGATGGAAAAACAAGTTTTGATAAGCTGAACCCATTGAAAAGAAATTATCAGTACAACTATTTATTTGAAAAGATAATCAAAAGTAAGTAATAAGAATCGGAAAGTTATTTTAAAATTTAAACTTACCCTTTTGATTAAAAACACAACTCGAAATTAACCTTAGCCTGACTCACTTACATGTCCCCAGCGGAGTCACCAAGCTATCGCAACCGCCTTTCGGTTGGGCCCGGAATTGAGCTTTGACGTGAATAATTGGGTTAGAGTCGCTACCGATCATTTATTTTAACAATAAATAGGTTGGTCGGATACCTTTATTTCTTACCTGATCTACGTTTTACCAGAAATATGTCGGATTCGGGAGTCGATTACAGTCAAGGAAGGATTAGCACCCTTGAACTGCCCTTTTGGTACTACGTAATTTCCAGTTGTCTTTAATTAAGAAAATTGTATGTTTAAATTAAAAGGTAAAAATATGATCCAAATTACTTACCCCCTGATTAACTCGAAAGTGTACCCTTTAAAAAGTCGAGAAACGTGTTAGAAAAAAGTAATAAAAATAAAGAAAATGAAAAGAAATCAAAGTAAAAATAAAGAGGAAAAAATAAATGAACAAAAGAAAATAATAATAATATATACATATAATAAATAAATAAATAAATAAAAACATGAATAAAAATAAATATAAAGGAAATAAAAGTAAGATAAAGATAAAGGAAATAAATAAAAATAAAATAAGAAAAAGACAAATAAATATTTTTTTTAAAAAAACTACCTCCATCACTTCACCGAAAGTGAGGGGGAAATTTTGGCCAGAGACAAAAAATGAGGACCCCCTAGGAGACAAACATGCCAGGTAATATATGTATATATATATATATATATATATATATATATATATAGTATTAAAAAAAAAATAGAAAATAGTAAAAAAAGAATAAAAACTAAAAAGTATAGATATATAACGGTGCTTTTAAAAAAATAATGATATAAAAAATAAATATATATATTTATATTAGAATATTAATAAAACAGATAAATAAATAAAAATAAAATATATATACATTCTAAAAAACATAATAATAAAGAATAATAGAAACCAGAACATAATAAGAATAAAAAAATAATAAATAATAAATAATGAAATATGTATATTAACAATAAGGGACTAAATTAAAATAATAGTAAAATTAGGGGATCAATTTAAGAAAGAATCGATGTTAAATTAAATTAAGCGGGTCAAAATAAAGGTTTTAAAAAATAAGGGGATCGAAACTGGGATTAACCCATCTTTAAATAAAAGCACGCGGGTCGGGTCGGTCTAATCGGGTTGACTATATAAGTAAAAAAATCCTAACTCATTCATCTTCAATTTGCAAATTACAAAGCCCCCTTTCTCTGTTTTTTCTCGACTTGTTCATCAAGTCGATGAACACGCCGTCGTGTTCTCGGTGAGCCCAAATTCCGGCCACCGACCACCGTTCATCGACGGCGAACTTTATATATATATATATATATATATATATATTACTTTTTCTAATGTTCTTCTCTCCCCATCACGAAAAACCAAACCTTTTTTAAAAACTAGCCTCGGGAGGGCTAGATCTGAGTTCGAAACTCTCGAACCCTCCCCTCGTTCATCGGCCGATTTGGGTTCTTTGGGTTTTACAAATCGAAAACAAAAAATAAACAGACATGCAAGGTTCGAAAAAGGTACAAGCTTTACCTCTTTACTTCCGTTTGAAATATAAATGCTTCGAAATACCACTATTTTTTGTTGCTATGGTTTGCTTCTGTTTTTCATATGATTTCCGTATGTAAAATTGCTTGTATTTCGTATAATCAGCATGTCCAATAGTGTTCAATTTACATGGTTTTATAGCCTTGAGATTGACTATTTTCATAGTCAGATTTAGAGTACTAATTGAACTAAACTCATGCTTGGTTGTTGTTTGTTGATTTCATGATGTTGGTGTCGAGGACTCGCTGAGAAACTCGGTCACTTGGTTCGTACGGCACGAGGAGAGGCGGCTGAACAGTTGGAAAAAAACAAAACCCTAATCTGATCTAGGGTTCCAAACTGGGTCGGGCTCCATAATCGGGTCGTGGGTCATAGACTAAGTCGCACGTTTTGGCTTCTGTTGGGCCACTTGTTTGGTTGTTTTGTTTGTAAGCGGGCTGGATGTAATGGGCCTGACCTTGTAAATAAAAAACAAATTAATATTTGTAATATATGCTTATATAATTATAGTTTATAATATAGTATGTACATATTATATAATACATATACTATATATTATAATAATCGTATTAAAATGTTATGGACGAAAATGTGTGTCGACAAGTGTTCATTTAAATTTTTAATATCATGTTCTTTTATTTATTTTTAAAGGTATTCGTGTTCGTTCATGTATATTCATGAATATATTCATTTAATATTTAAAAACCAACTCTCTCTTATTATCTCCTCATTTGCAAGCTGTTGAGAATTAGCTAGCTTATTTAATGTTGGTTCATTTTGTTATATTGCAGTTTTTTATATTGCAGTATGGAATTGAAATGATCTGATTTTGAAATAAAGGTATAGTTATGCATTGATATGAACTGAAATAGAAAAATTACAGATCTAAAATGGCACAGTACAGTCTGAATTACAAATTTTTATAATAAATTCTTATTACGAGTTGACATCTAATTTTATACATGTTTTATTTTATTAATGTCTTTATACGATATTGTTTGTTTTATAAGTTAAACATTTTATTTATTTTATTTTATTTTATTTGGTTGCCTTACTAAGTGAAAACTTAGTGTGTGAGTGTTTAACACGTAGGTGCAAGCTAGGAGAAAATAGGGAGCGCATCAGTATCATTTTCGAGGAATCAGTTCTGCCACCAGAATCAGTCAGTAAGGACATCATGTCTATTAATTTATTTGGTAATAGCATGTATATTAAAGGAGTTTCTATTTGCTCTTATTCGAATCTATTTAATATATTTTTGTTTAAGTTATGAAGGTTTGGTTTTACAAATGACATTATTAATTATGAATATTGGTTTATTAAATTGTAATTATTTATGATATAAACAATTTTCAAATGTTTTCTGATAGTTTTGATTTAAGATATGTCACAGTACAGAACTATCTAAATGTTATCTGAATTGAATTTAAATTTTGATATTTAAATATTAAATTATAATTTTATATGGTTATTAGTTTTAAAAATAAAGAAATGTATTTTGAGATTTTAAAGAAATAATTTTTTACTGATTTCAAATAGTAAATGTTTTGTATGACTGATGCGGCATATTTGACTCATATACGGTACATATATGAGTTACAGTTGAGTAGTCTGACGACCTTTTTTTCTATTAACCAGACAAAATGAGATGTTTTTTTTTTGCTCAAGATGAGCTTCAGATGCATCGGGAAGCTTGAAGCTTAATATCTTGCTTCCAAGAAAAAGATGGATGAATAAATATTGTTGTGTGGATAACGAAGAAGAAAAGATTTTTTTTAGTTATATCAAACGAGAGGCACAATGATCCAATCACTTATGGATAACAAATTTGTTTTATAAGAAAATTAAGGAGGGAAAAAGTAGGGTAATATTAGAATGTAATTGAACAGAGTTGGTTTTGTTATTTGTTTATTAGATTCGTTCAGTTTGTTAGCATAAAATAGAAACTTGTTTAGCTGTGATTTGGGCTATATAAGCCACACTCATGTATTGGGTTAAGTGCCTTTTCAATAGTCTTTTCATTAATAAAAGTTTAAAAATATTAGCAAAACTTTACTTTTTATTCTTTTCTATATTTAGTCTTCTCTCTTTTGTCTCATATCGATACCCTTATAAGTATCGATACCAAAAATAGTTTTTGTTGATGAAAATTTGGCCCAATATCGATACTCTATAACCTGAGTATTGATCCCTATTAGTATCAATACTCCCAACTGGAAATCCCTAAATTTTGTTCCAATTCATCCAATATCGACATTTTTCATCTAGTATCAATACTCAAACCCAGAAATGTCTTATTTTAGCTCAGGAAACGCCAAAAAATCATCTCAAATATCTTAGTTTTGTTCATAATCATGTGCTAAAGCTTTAAAAAGTTACTTAGGGTTTTAAAATGGCATAAAAACACTTTCTTTACATCTAAAACGCCTTTTAATCAAGAAATCAAGTATGAAACCTAAAATGCTCAAATACACAAATCTTAACAATTCTTTATATTTATGAAGCCTTAACACTCGAAAGGTTGAATCCCAAAATGAAGCTCATTTAGCTAGCAATCACTCTCCTTCCAGAACTTGGTTGATTTTCCACCTTTTTTCCTCTAGCCAAACATAAAGACAATGATTTCTTAACACAATATGGACATGGGGAAGGTTATGGATGAATTCTGAAGCTTAAGGTAGAATAGAAGAACCCCAAACACTTACCTTGAGTCATGCTCTTGCCATGGAGGAGGAAGATGAAGGAAGAAAAGAGAAATGAAGAAGAGAAGATGGAAATATAAGACACCATGCTCAAACCACAAATAAAAGCCTAAGGTATCATCTTCTTTCCTTTAATGGTCTAATTACGTTTTATGTCCCTCATATTTTGCTTTTAATTCAAAAATCCACTTTTTGTGGCTAATTGGGCCCAAATCCAACCCAATTAAGCCTAACTCGACCTAACGACTTAAATTATGAAATCCACGGGGTCCACATACCTCTCGGGTAAACCCGAAACTACTAGCCTGGAATTTGGGGAGTTACAAGAAGTCATATAAACTATGCTATCATGTCATATTTGAAAAGACTTGCTACCTGGAAGACTGCTTTGGAAGAAAAAGGTCTAAGGATCAATATTGAAAAGACAAATTATGTATGTTCAAACTTCAGTGGAAACCAAAACGATGAAGATGTAGAAGTATGCATAGAAGGACACATTATCCCCTCAAATGATTGTTTCAAGTACCTAGGGTCTATGATACATAAAGATGGGGGTGTAGATGAAGACGTTACACACCATATAAAGGCGGGATGGCTAAAGTGGAGGGCTGCTACTGGAGTTTTGTGTGACAAGAAGGTGCCTCTAAAACTAAAGGGAAAATTTTATAGAATGGCAATAAGACCAGCGCTGCTGTATGGATCAGAATGTTGGGCAATCAAGAAGGATCACGTAAAGAGGATGGAGGCCGCAAAAATAGAATGCTTTGATGGACATGTGGTAGGACTCTGTGGGACATGACACCTAACTATGCTATTAGGATGTACTTGGGGGTGGTGCATGTATCCGAAAAATTGAGGGAGGGAAGACTACGGTGGTTTGGGCATGTCCTTAGGCGACAACCGTCGGATGCGATCAGGAGGGTAGAGTCGATTACAGTCGACGGTGTCAGAAGGAGAGGACGACCAAGACGGAAGTGGGAAGACTGCTTGAGATCTTATTTGAAGGAATTAGCCCTTACCGAGGACATGACCTCCGATAGGAAAGTATGGAGACTTAAGACCAGGGTAGTTGAGTAGTGCGGTTCACAGCCATAGGGTGTAACATCTTTGTCTTATTTTTAATGTCTTTGTAGTACTTTCCATGACTTCTACTTTATACATGTTTATGTCATTGAAATGTATGAAGGCTTAGAACTAGGGTATCGGAGTAATGTTGCCTTAGTTTAAGAATTAACTCATTTGAATTTATTCCTTCTCGTAGCTTGCTATTATTGACTTCTGTGTATCATTTCTATTCATGTTTCCTCTTTTTAAATTTAGATGGGTCTTACATTTTCAGTCTATATGCAGAGATTTCTATGTAGGGAATTATTTACAGGGAATTATTTATAGGGATTACTCCCCATTAGAGACGCACATATCAAGACTACATATGAAGACTGTTCATCTATGTATTTATTTATTTATTTATACACGCATTTGCATCTTATCTTTATTTTTAATTTTCTGACTGTCGGAGGTCTTCCACGGAAGCTGCTCTCAACTTGGCGTTGGGGTCAGCCTACTACCCTACCTCCCCCTTACCCCCATTGCATATGGGAATCAGGGTTTTGTTGTTGTTGTTGTTGTTGTATCATGTCATATTTGATTGGGATTGATAGGAAAATTCAGTGTATTCACCCAATGGAGTGGATTTCACTTTGGATTATCAGTGGCTCCTCCCTTCGAGGTGGACTCCACGTTAGATGGTGTATAGTAGAGAGTGGTTATGGGAATCTACATTTTATTCAAACAACGAACATTACTATTGATTCAGATTGTGCTTTTGACTTGTGATTTGAGACTTGTGTTTGTTTACACTTTAGAGAGACACTAAGCTTAATAGCTTACATCCTTTAGTTCTCTTTCAGATTCTCAAATTTAGGTGATCTAGTACTTGGACAATCACATTCTTTATTCAGACAAAACTATTATTTTCAATATGATTTATATTCGAATTTTCTTCCATTGTACTTTTATTTATATTTTGGAATTGTTATAGTTGTGAACGGGACTTTGGACATTACTATTATTATTGAAACTATTTATGCATGCACTTTCAGATATTTATTATTTATATCATGTTTTCCTTTGACATTTTTGAACCTTGAAAATTAAAAATTAATTTTCTTCATATCGTCCGATTCAAGATACCCGAAAAAATTGATTTCCAATTTTTGAACCTTTTGGGTTTTCATTATGAACAAAAATCTTAAAGACATGAAGCTATTTGATTTTCTCAACTTTCATGACCATACTTACAAGTCTTTGATTCGAGTTTTTTATTCAAATGCTCGTGTGTCATCCAATCAAACTCCGGATGACACCATTCATCGGACCATTATCTCTTATCTTGTGGGTCGTATCGTTACCATCTCCGCCGGTTTCATCGTCCAAACCTTCAATTTACCCCTTACTAATGATGACAATGAAAAAGATATATCCTCAGTATGCACCTTATGGGAAATAAAGTCTCTTTTTTCGTTAAATGATTGACTCCCCTATGTCATCCGAGATCATACTCAAAATTTTCGACAATTTGTAATTAACTATTGATGATTTTTTTTTAATAAATTACAAATTTTCTATTATATACCAAACACATCCTAAATTAAATCATGTTAACTTATCAATTAAATGGAAATCATTTTAAACATTGAAGTACTGAACTTTAATGATTACATCTAATACTTTTCATTCATATATACTCTTATCATAACTAATTAAATTTATAAGTTCCTACAAAAAAATCATCACAAGCTTTTCAGTGTGTTCAGTACACGTTTTAACCAAAAAAAAAAATTGTCAAAATAATCCTATTCTAGGCGATTTTACCGAAAAATCATCCTGACATATTTTATTTACTTGTCAAATACCTTTTTAAAAAAATTTATCGATCTAACACCCTTTGCAGAAATGCGTAGCGCCAACTCGGATAAAACACGGAGGATGATCCGTGTCTTTCTTAGATGGGTGTTACTGTGTTAGATCTATAAAATTTTCTGAAACGGTACATGAAGATAATTAATTTTTGTTATGGTGATTTTTGTGTAAACACATCACAAAATATTAAGGAAGTAGTTTTGTTTTTTTTTTGGAAAAAAAAATAAAATTTAATTAGCCAATCATTTTTATTTCCTATCTTTTGAAAAATTTAGTCCTATGACTATAAAGAAAATTACGTGCTTTTCACACTTATCATTTTCTTCAAATATTTTTTTCTTTTTTTAATAAAAATTTTCATTAAATCTGGAAATAAGATAATAAAATACATTTTTTTCAATAATAATCATAATGATGAAAAATAGTGTCAATAAATTTTGTCTCGTCTTTTGATTTTATCATTATTTAACCAATAAACTAGTGTTGTTTACTCTAGACAAGACCGACGTTGACCTTGAAAATTGAGTTTTTATCATTGATTTTTCAAAAAATTATTTTTTATTATTATATTTTTAATTAAAAAATTATTATTATTATTATATTTTTAATTCATTTTATTTTGATAATTGAGTCATTAATTTATATTCTTTTATTGGCATCATACATTAATAAAAATTTAATGAGTTAATGCTAGTGAACCTTTAAATGTGCATCATACTCTTAAGCAACGTATCCCCTTAAACCAACAGTGATTTATAAGAATTCACTAATTATCGATTCAATCAACGTATCAGAAATATATTCAAATATAGATTTATAAGAATTTTATACTTGATATATATATATATATATATATATTAGCTCAACGTATCTAAGAATAACTTTGATGCTCAATTAAATTTAAAAATGTATTCAACACAAAAAGGTTGGTTAAATAATGAAAAAATTAAGAGACAAGACAAAGTTTATTAACACTATTTTCATTATTATTATTATTATTGTTGAAGGAAAAATGTATTTTATTATCTTATTTTCAGGATTTAATGAAAAAAAATTATTAAAAAAGAAAAAAATATTTGAAAAAAATGATAAGTATGAAAGTCATGTTATTTTCTTTTATGGTTATATGACTTAATTTTTCAGAAGATAGAAAATGAGAATGATTGACTAATTAAATTTTATCTTTTTTTCAAAAAAAAAAAAACAAAGTTACTTCCTTAATACTTTGTGACGTTTTTACATAAAAATCGCCCTAATAGAAATTAATTATCTATCAGGCATCGTTTCAAAAATTTTACGGATCTAACACCCATCCCAAAAATGCACGAATCATCATCCGTGCTTTATTTGACTTGGCGCCAGTTCAATATCCGTGCATTTCTACAAAAAATTATTAGATCGATAAAATTTTCTAAAGCAATATTAACAAGTATATAAAATCTGTTAAAGTGATATTTATGTAAAATCGTGGAAATTCAAATCTAATCGTAGTCTACTCCTCCCCCAGGAATTCTAATATATATATATATATATATATATATATATATATATATATATATATATATATATCGGTTAAACTGAAATGTTTGGCATTCAATAATAGAAATATTGTACGACGCCCTGAAAAGCTTGGAATTAGATACTATAATAATTACGCAAATATCTATATCATATATATTGTTATAAGATCTCAGTATTGTCAATAAAACTTGAGATTATGTTTTTATGTTTAAATTTAATCATTTTAATTATAGTTATATAAATATATTTATTAAATTTTCAATTGCATATGTATTGATAAATTTTCATTATAATTATAAAAATAGTTATTATATATATAAATAAAGGAATTATGCACGAATGTTTAGGCCTGTAAATGAACCGAACAAACACGAATCAGGGTATGTTCATATTTGTTCGTTTAACTTTAATCGAACGAACACGAACAACTAAATGAACAAAATTTCTTGTTCGTGTTCGGTCATTAAGAAATTTAGTTTGTTCGTGCTCCTTCATTAAGAAATTTAGCTTGTTCGTTTTCGTTCATGTTTGTTCGGTTAATGATAAAAGAACACAGATGAAAACAAACGAACGTATACGAATACAAATGAACGAACATAAAATTAATTGGTTTTACATTTGAGAAGATTTTTTTCTTTTCAAATAATTTTAGGATTTATATTTTTCTTTAATTGATTTGAGTACTTTTTTATTTGGTTTTAAAATTAATTGAGTTTAAAAAAATAATAGGTTTAAGGTTAAAATTCATTAAGTCTTTATATTTCAAACGGGTCTGGAGAATATAAATGAACATAAGCAAATATAAACGAACGAATATAAATGAACAGATTATCGAACGTTCAAGAAAGTAAGTGAATGAACGAGCATTTTGTTCATGTTCGTTCATTTAATTAAACGAACATAAAATTTTGTTTATGTTCGTTCGTTTAATAAATAAACGAACATAAATGAACTTTCAGCCGAACGGTCCGCTGAATGCTCGGTTAATTTACATGCCTAAAAATGTTTGAGCGTTAATTTTTTTAGATAAATATTATTTTATAATCATTTTAGAATAATGAAAATAAATAAATAAATGAGCTAAATGGTGTATTGGAGGATGAAAACGTGGCGGTGTATTGATGGGAAGGCCTGGCATTTGCAGCAGTATCGCCTAAGAGTGGCGTGTAACCAGGATTCGCTTAACCAGACAGCCCGACAAACCAGACTGGATTCCATATTTATATAACCCACCGACTCTGCTCTGTAAAATAAAAAACATACTATGCAAGTTTACCATTTTGGTTTTAATTATTTTTTTGTTTTGTTTTGTGCCTTTCAAACGAACAAACAAAATTGACAATGCAAGATGTGGTCAAAAAGAGTGGTCCTCTGTCAGACAACTTTATTCCCAACCGCAATCAACGGTTTCCGCCGAAAAATAATTCCTTTTATTAAGATCATTTTTATTTTTCTCTTTTTGTCTTTTTAACTGCATTTTTGTTTTTTTTAAAGAACGTTGAAATGAAGGTGCATTTTGGGGAATCAAACCAGGGGTGTTAGGCTGCCAAGCAAGTGAGCAACCATTAAGGCTAGGGTATTGAATGCATGCTTTACAACATATAGTATATATCAAACCAAATGAAGGTGGCTGATAACCGTAGTTTTGCTATCAAAATAATTTTGGTTTCTTAATTAAATAGAAAGAAAAAAGATAGTATAGATAAGCAGCGTCGATCCACAGGGACTATGGTTTTTGTGATTTAGTAAAATTATTTCTTGATTATAGGAAAAGATAGAATTTCAAGTAAAGTTAAAAATGTATAATAAAATAATAAATTATAAATAATAAAATTAAAAATAATAAATTAAAAATTAAAAATAGTAATAAAGATAAAAGAGGATTTTAAATTATTTAAAGAATTATAATGAGATAAAAATTAAATAAACAAATAAATAAAATAAATAAATTGGGATAAAGAAAACTTATAGTGAAAGCATCTTCAGACTTCATCTTTGCCTCAAATTCCTCGGATCATCGAAACAGATTTTTACTTCAAGATTCACGTCGGCTTACAAGGACAATTCTTTGCTACCAACTCGGATTATGTCGTTTCAACAATAACTGATTCCGATCTATGTTTCCTCTTAGCAAACAATTTTGCTAAGTGTGTTATCGGGAAGGCGAATATGCTTCAATAAGCAAATCCTTCTTCAAACGTTAACCATAACAACATCCAGACCAATGTCGAAATTGTTTTGATTTGAAAAGTAAGCTCAGAAAACAAAGAGAAAAATACGAAGCGATTTAAGTATCTTACAATTCCCACGTTTGGAATTGAGTCTTCGCTTTAGTCTTCGGCTTAAGAGAAAATTAGCTAAGCATGACCAAAGTCATACTTAGCATAATCGAAAAAGAAATTCTAAAAGAAAATAGGAGAAGTTGGCGCAAAATAGAGAGAAAGCTAGAGAGAAAAATATGATTTACTTATAAGATGAGAGAGATATGTTTCTAGGCTTACCCTGAGAGGGTATTTATAGCCTTCAAATTACTAAAAACAAGCTAAAACATCTTAAATCCTAATTAAAACTATTTAAACTAAAATACCTAAAAAATAATATTTAAAAATATTCTAAATCCTAATTGAAATAATAAAACCTATTTAAACTAAAATACCAAAAACAAAGATAAAATATAAAAATAATATCCTAAAACTTAATTAAAATACTAAAACCTATTTAAACTAAAATACATAAAACAAAGATAAAATATAATGTTTAAAATATTATCCTAAAACTTGAGTTTAATCCAAATCCGAATTCCAGAAACGTACAGTCAATCCATTCGTGCTTCTAGAAACGTTGACTGGATCTTCTAGAAGGTGCTGATGTCATCACCTCGTCGGATGTTTCATGTCCAAATTCATGCCCACTAATCATAAAAACCAATGTTTAAGGAGTAATTTAAAAGTAAAATATTAACTAAATTAAGCACTTATCAAATTCTCATCACTTATTCAATGCTTGTCCTCAAGCATTCATCAATTAACATATCAAAATCATAAGTTGCCATCTTCAATTTCATGTTATTCCTCAAACTTCCAAACTAAGTTCATGATTTTTGTCGAATTCAAGTTACCATCAAGCAAAGGCATAACTATGAAAATTTAAAGCAAGCAAGATATCCCAATTAATTGCCAACTTCAATGAAACATGACTCAATACCTCACAAAGATTCACACATATCCGCTCAAAGTGTTTGGGGTAAATGAAATCGCTCAAACCGAAACTAACCAAAATATTACCATAGGCTTGGAATCCGATCAAGTATTCACTATGAAAAATGAACATAATGCAATAATCAAGGGGTCTTAAAACAAGGTGTAACGGAGCTTAGGTTAGGGTAGGGAAAAGGCCAAAAAAAGGTTTAAAATACCAAAACAAGAGATCAAAATAATTAAGAGCAATCCACGAATTAACATGAAGCGCAATAAAGAACAAAACAAGGAAAAATAGATGAAAGACAATTGAAACGATCGATTTTCCTTCCTTTTTTTCTCTTTTTTCTTTTTTTTCGAACGAAGGGTCTGTTTTTTTCTGCTATTTGAAATAGTGAACAACTTGCTTTTTTTCAATTTTTTCGAAACAATGATTTTTTTCATTTTTTTCTTTATTCGTGGAACGAAAGTGATACAAGATCTCAAGTCACGGTAAGGGTGTGAAAAGAGAGGACAAATAAAAAGAAAGGCTTTGGGTTTAATTATGAGGTGTAAAACAAAGAAAGGGAAATAGACTCAAATTTGGTTCACTAATGGATATATAAACGGGTAGGCTTTTTGGGAAAAGTGGGTTTATCCTAGGTGCCCCTATCACATTAAAACATTACGTTCAACATGTAGTCTCGATATGCATTGTGATTACAAGTTCTAGAATATCCTAATTAGTTCGACACACACAAGTAAAACAATGAGCAAGAAATAAAATGTATGCTCGTTAGGCCCAAATCTCACAAGAAAAGTTTATGTGCATTGAGTCAAGTTCATCTCTATCGACAAAAGCATGAAATATCAATACTAAAAAAAATATCACTAGTTATATCAATCACCAATCATGCAAATTAAATTCGATTAAAACATGATCACAATCCAAAAGGAAACAAGAGTATAAAGTGAAGTTCAAGATTAGCAACCAACGATCTCAACACATCAATATCAGAACAACTCAATTTCAAACAATTAAACAAGTCAAGGAAAAATTTGATGGCAGGCTTATCCTTTCCCCTCACTTAATTTGTTTTGTCCCAAAACGTATATTGAATTTAAAAACAAAGAGAGGGAAAAAGAATATTTCCCAATCTAGTGGCGACCACGGCCTCCAAGGTTAAGAGGCGGCGAAGCTTTACTGGCAGTGATGTAAGGTTTATGGTGGCCGATTGAAAGAAACAAATAAAGGAACGGTAAAGGACATGCAGCTGGAATGAAGAAAGATTGTAGGGTTATGGGGGGCTTTTCACGTGGGGAATAAAAAAGAAAAGATAAAAGAGTTTAATTTTTAGTCAAACTAAAAAGGTGGAATGAAAGAGTGTTGGGATTAGTATAGAATTGTAAAGGTAAAGATATTGATAGATAAGGTGGGGCCTAAAATGAATAATTTTGAAACAAAAGAGGTTTCAAACTTGGAATTTTCGGCAGAGAAGGGAACCAAAAATCTGGGGGTATACTAACGTGCGCCAGTTTGGTTATGGTAACGTGCATATGCCTCCTACTTCCAGATGTGAAACACCGTTCTTTCGTTAAATACTCGATCGGCGTTCGAATTTGTTCAGAGAAAAAATAAAATAAAATTAATCAAAATAAAATAAAATTAATAAAATAAAGTTTGCTAAAATAAAATAAAATGAAAATAAAATAAAAAAAATAGAACGAAATGGGTTGTCTCCCATCAAGCGCTTTTGTTTAACGTCATTAGCTCGACGATCTGATTCAGATTATAGGTTTCGAGAGAAATACTTCATACGCTTTTTCCAACTAAGAACTTCCTTATGAGAAATTCTATAATCGTATAATTCTTTTATTTTTTTTCTTATAGATTTTGGCTTTCTCAAAGGCTTTTCTTCTGATATTTTTTAGGTTTAAAAGCTTATCCAAAATAATAACCGATAAAGTAGCATTTTCTCCTAAAAAGAAATTCTTTAAGTGTTTCAGCATTTGTTTCAATTCTATCTCAGGTGCCTGCAAAACAGAAAGTAAAATTTTAGTTTTAGAGGAAGATAAAAATAAATCAGAATTGATTGAAAAAATATTTTCAAACTCCCTTTTTTCCTCTTTGTGGCAAAGTTCAAGATCCTTGGAAATATTAAATTCAATATATTCATCAATTAAAGGATTTATAACATCAACAAAATTAATTCTTTCAACATGATCAGGGTTTTTCATTGCTTTGTAAACATCAAATTCAACGATCTCACCATCAAATTCCATTGTTAGTACCACTTCTAACATCGATCTTTGTATGTATTGTGCTTAGGAAGGGTCGGCCTAAGGGTACCTTGGAATAAGAATCCGACCTATCATGTTCCATGTCAATGACATAGAAATCTGTAGGAAAAAATATAATATATCGATCTTTACCAAGACATTTTCTATTACTCCCACTAGATAGATCATAGATCGATCAACCAACTGTGTGGTTATTCCTGTTTCCTTCAAAGGCTCGTTAGTAATCATTTTATAAATAGAAAATAACATAACATTGATTGAAGCTCATAAGTCACACATTGAACGTTTAATTTTAAAATCACCTATTTTGCAAGGTGTAGCGAACATACCTTGATCATATATCTTTGGTGGGAGCTTTAGTTGAAAAATTGCAGAGACATGTTCTCCAAAATTTATGTTTTCGTGCCCCATTAATTTCCTCTTTGTAGTGCAAAGTTCTTTTAAAAATCGAGCATACCTTGGTACTTGTCGAATTACTTCAAGAAGAGGTATGTTGACTTGAACTTTTTGGAACACTTCTAAGATCTCATTTTCTTTAGCTCTTTTATCATATTTCATCAACCTTGATGGGAAGGGTGGTGGCATAATTTCATGAGAAGAAAGAGAAGGATGTGAGTCAGACGTACCTTGTATTTATGGAGGCGGCGTTTCCTCTTGTTCTTCCTGATGTGCGTCTTTGTTTGCTGGAACTTTAAGTGAGATAACTTTTCCACTTCTGAGTGTGATGGCACTAACATTCTCTCTCGGATTTAACTCCGTTTGAGAAGGTAGTCTACCATGTGATTCTAATTTTCTCATAGTTTGAGGTAGTCGACTTACTTGGTTATCTAACTCTTGAAGATATGTTTCAGTTCGGCTTTGGAATTTTTCCTGGGATGCAATGAACTTTTTTTGTGAGATTGCTAACTTTCCTATGAGTTCCTCCAATGATGATTTTTGCGTTTGCTGTTGAGGAGGATGTTGAGTTAATCGATTGACGGAATCGGCCAAGAGGGGGGTGAATTGGCAATAAAAATCTTGGTGGAAGCTTTTGCAGAAAATTGAAAATATTTGCACAATGATTTAGAGTGGTTCTATTTTCTCAACCAAAGTCTACGTCCACTACCTTAGCTATCCACACTAAGGATTTTTCACAAATTCACTAATTTGTCTTTCTTTTGAGGACAAAGAGTAACCTTACAAACCCTCAAGAATTATACCCCAAATTCTTGAGAACACTCTCTCTCAAAGAGAACAATACAAATTTGCAAACTTACAAGGAAATCCTCACAAGGTAGATTGTTTGCACAATTCTAGAACAAAGAAAAGAACACTAAAAAATGAATACAATTGAGCACAATAAGTGTTCTTGAAATCAAAATGAATATTGAATGAAAAATAGGCTTGAAATGCTCAAACTTTTATGTTTGATGCTTTCTCTTTGATTCTCTCTTGATTCTAGTTGCTTGATGTTTCTTGTTGTTGATCAATGGCTTCTAAGCTTGCTAAAATACACCTTGAATCACTTCTGAACGTTGGGGATCATTAATGAAGATAATATAGCCGTTTTAGTGTGAAATCAATTAATAAAACAGCTTAGAGCGTGGGAGGAATCGGTACCCCTCATAGGGAATCGATTCCCTAAGTGTAAAATTCAAATATTTCGACCGTTAAACAGTGGGGGGAATCGGTACCCCCTGGGGGGAATCGGTTCCCTCCGAGCATACTGGAATTCTCAGAGCCAAACCATTCAGGGGGAATCGGTACCCCCTTGGGGGGGAATCGATTCCCTCTAAGCAATCTGGAATTTTTGGCTTTGAAACGGTTCGAAATACTTTGTAAAATTATTTTGAAATTGTTTTAAGATTAAAACTTAATTTTACACTTGAATAAGGATTAAAAATGACTTTTGAAAGATTTAGAGTAATGTTTTGATATTCGAATAATTATATCGAATATACTTAGAAAAACTTTTTGGAAAATCTTAAAATTCATTTAACTTAATTTGTTATATCGAAATATCAAAATGTTTTCATTAATCTCCCCCTTTTTGATATAACAAAACATTTTAGTAATTTTAAGATTTTGAAATCAAAAACGACGTTTTTAAAAAAAAAATTACTCTCCCTTACTTTAACACTTCTCCCATTTAAAACATTTAACACTTCTCCCCCTTTTTGTTAAATCAAAAAGTCTCATAAAAGATTTTAAACAAGGTTTTTGAAATCATTTAGCCAATTTGATTATAGTTTAAGCTGCTAAGATCACAATCAAGAGAAACGTTAGCCATTAGTTTTATAATCAATATTCATAATTAATGTGACATGGAAAAATTGGTCATATATCTAACATGATGTAAATGATGCAATAATGAATAAATTTAACCAAATATATAAGTTCAAACATCCAAACAGATCCAAAGTCTAACAATCCACAAAATTAAACATCCCAAAATATTCAAAATGTTGAAACAATAATCTTTTAGTTTAAAGTTCTAAAGTTAAACACAGAATCAAACATCCGGATCGGGAGGAGGAAAACGAGCTCTCATAGCAGCCATCTCATGTGAGAGTGCATCAATACGTTCATTCATCGAAGCGTTGTTTGTGCGCATCTCTCGGAGGATTTCTAATTGTTGAGCTCCCATTGTGGATAAATGGGACTCTATAGAAGTAAAGCGCGAATCCATGGTAGCATATCGAAAATCGAATGTCTCCATAAAAGATTGAAAGTAATGAGGCATTTGATGCGTTTGTTGTGCTTGCTCCTCGGGCTGCTCAGGATCATCTTCGGTTTCATCGATGTCTCGCATTAATTGTTCAAGCTCGGGATCGTCGTCAGCTTCTGGTGGAGCTCGTGAAGAACTAGCTCCCGGAGTATTTTCAGAAGATCAAACCCATTCACTGGTTTACTTATCCTTTATCCATCCCGCTCTCGTTAAGGAAAGAAGATTAATTTGTTTCTTTACAGGAAAAGAGGCATCTAGTCCTACTCTAAGCCCGGCTTTAGAAAATAGATTACTCAAAATGCAGCCGTAAACTAGAGATGAATAGAGTTTCTTGTTAGGAACAAGATTTACGGTTTCAACAATTTCAGCAAAAATGATCTAAGGTAGATTTATTTTAATATTGTTTTCGAAACAATGTAACCACCAAAGATCCAAGGCTCTAAGAGTAGAATAACGACCTCCGGATGGTCGAAACCACCAAGAAATCATTAGGTGAAGAAAACGTTCATGAATGTCTAAGACACTCGCATTATCGCTTTTTTTATAACGAGAACCTAAAATTTGTTTTTCATTTAAAATACCATCGTTATCTAATCCTAATGCCTTGGCTATGTAAGCCGAGTTAATATGTAATAATTGTCCTAGGAGGTAGGAACAAACTTTTATGGTCTCAGTTTGAGCTCGGTTTTTGACACAAATGGCATTAGAATAAAAGACTCGAACAAGTTGATGGTAAACTATAGGTTCAAGATCACAAAGTTTATTGAATTTCCACTCTTGTAAAAGAGGAAGATATTTAAAATTAATATCTAACATAGCTTGACGAGAAGGGATATGTTCTTCTCTAATTTTGTAAGAGTCAAAATATTGATAATACCAAAAATGATGATTTCTGGGACCAGGATGATTGAAGCATGAATTTTGGATAGTTAAATTGGGATCAACTGGATTAGGATTAGGAATTGGAATTTCAGAAATAGGAGGAGGATTTGGAGGTGGATTTGGTTGACGGTGTGAGAGACTAGATGATGACCTAGCACGTTTAGGATTGGACATGTTTTTAGGAAATCAGAATAGAATGGATAACCTGCAATTTAGAAAGCACATGTATGCAATTCAATCAATCCCAAAACTCAATTGAGTCCTCAATATTTCAAGGTTCTCTAAATCAATCCTAATGGGCAAAGTTTTTGAAAACTATTGAAAAATAAGATTTTGAAAAATAATATATGTATAGTTTTCATAATTCAATTAAAAACACAATAATTTGAAAAACATTTTTTTATTTCGAAAATTTCTAAATTTTTCGAAACTTCTTGTGTTTTTGATGAAATTAGTTGTAATGACAAGTTTTTAATCACTAAACAATCAATGCCCGATCACTATTTCTATCTAGAACTAATTAAAACTAGTCCTATGTTCAAAATCAATGAAATAGAGAGTTTAGAAAAATTTACCTTGAAAGATGAGATTGAGTGGATTTTGATGTTGTTTGCAAAATTTTAATGATGCTAGCAGGTTTAGAAGATGATATTTGAAGAGAATTCTGATTAAAAACGTTGTTTTGAGGTAAAGTGGAGATTTGAGAGAATGGAGAGGAAAAACGACGTGAAGAGAGAAAGAGGATTTGAGGCAAAAACAAGGGTTCTGCCCGATAAAACCAGAACCCCAGGGGGGTATCGATTCCCCTAGGGGGAATCGGTTCCCCTTCAAAGGGGGAATCGGTTCCCTCATGGGGGTATCGATTCCCTCTGCACCAAAATGCTAAAATCCGATTTTAAACACACAAAATGCTAAATTAATTTTCTCTAGTGGTATTGGCAACTCATATATTGAAAATTAATCACGTTCAAACAATCAAATTAATCTTTAAAATATATTTGAACATAAAGTTAATTTTCATCAAGAATCATAAACTCCCTCTAACTAATAGCAATGAATGAAATCAAAAATTACTATTCTAAGCATTTTTTTCAATTAGTCTTAAAGGTGCTAAAATTATTTTAAACACTAAGTGAAGATAGGTTGGTCAAACCTAATTCTCTCCTAAGTGTCCAAAATATTTCCTTGTCTAAAGGTTTTGTAAATATATTCGCTAATTGGTGCAAAGTATCAACAAATTCTAGAACTACATATTCCTTAGTGACATGGTCTCTAATGAAGTGATGTCTTATTTCAATGTGCTTAGTTCTAGAGTGTTGGATGGGATTTTTAGTGAGACAAATAGCACTAGTATTGTCACACTTGATAGGAATGGTACCTACTTCAATTCCATAATCAAAAAGTTGTTGTTTCATCCATAAAACTTGTGCACAACAACTACCAGCTGAAATGTATTCGACTTCAGTGGTAGATAATGCAACACAATTTTGTTTCTTTGAAAACCAAGAAATCAGCATATTTCCAAGGAATTGGCAAGTACCAAAGGTGCTTTTCCTATCTAATTTGCATCCTCCATAATCCGCATCAGAAAAGGCATGCAAGCTAAAGCTAGAGTCTCTAGGATACCAAAGTCCTAAACTAGGAGTGTCCTTAAGGTATCTAAAGATTCTCTTAACAACTAGTAAATGTGATTCCTTAGGACATGATTGAAATCTAGCACATAAGCAAACACTAAACATAATGTCCAGTCTACTTGCAGTTAGATAAAACAAAGATCCAATCATTGACCTATATAATTTAACATCTACACATTTACCTCCTTCATCTAAGTCAAGCTTTGTTTAAGAGCTCATTGGAGTGTCATGAGGTTTGCCATTTTCCAGTCTAAACGTTTTGAGCATATCTTTGACGTACTTAGCTTGATTGATGAAGATGTCATCTTTTCTTTGCTTGATTTGGAGTCCCAAGAAAAATGAGAGCTCCCCCATCATGCTCATCTCAAACTCACTTTGCATTAGCTTAGAAATTTTTTGGCAAAGAACATCATTAGTAGAACCAAATATTATATCATCAACATAAATTTGAACTACTAATAAATCTTTACCTTTATGCTTTAAAAACAATGTAGTGTCAACCTTCCCTTTTGAAAAACCTTTTTCAATTAAAAAGTTTGATAATCTTTCATACCAAGCTCTAGGAGCTTGTTTTAAACCATAAAGCACTTTTGTCAATTTAAAAACATGATCCGGAAATTTTGAATCTTCAAAACCTGAAGGTTGTTCCACATACACTTCTTCCTTTATAAAACCATTTAAAAATGCACTTTTAGCATCCATTTGATATAATTTAAATTCATGAAAACATGCAAATGCTAATAGCATTCTAATTGCTTCCATACTAGCTACGGGAGCGTATGTTTCATTATAGTCTATACCCTCTTCTTGAGTATACCCTTGAGCAACAAGTCTAGCCTTGTTTCTCATTATATTACCACTCTTATCAAGCTTATTCCTAAATACCCATCTAGTACCTACAGTAGATTTATTACTAGGCCTTTCAACTAATGTCCATACTTTACTTCTCTCAAATTGATTTAATTCTTCTTGCATAGCCATAATCCAATGATCATCTTTTAATGCTTCTTTAATATTCTTAGGCTCTATGCATGAAATAAATACAACATAATTACAGATATTTCTAAGAGCAGATCGAGTTGTTACCCCTTTGGATGGATCACCTATAATCTCACCATCCTTGACATAGTTGTACTCTCTTGGATAAGATACTTCCCTTTCTTCAATGGTTGGATTCTCAAGAGGATCATGAGTTACCTCATCTTTTGTTTCTTCCTTTGATGATGGTTCTTCAACGTCATGTCTAACTTCATTTGTATTTATAATATCTACAACATCATTCACACAAGAATCCTTTCTCGGAAGGGGATTATCATAGAAAACAACATGTATAGACTCTTCTACAACTAAAGTTCTTTTATTAAATACTCGATAAGCTTTAGAATTTAAGGAATAACCCAGAAAAATTCCTTCATCACTTTTAGCATCAAATTTGCCAAGGTTTTCTTTACCGTTGTTTAAAACAAAACATTTACATCCAAAAGGATGAAAATAGCTAATGTTAGGCTTTTTATTTTTGAAAATTTCATATGGGGTTTTCTTTAAAATAGGCCTAATCATTACTCGATCTACAACATAACAAGCGGTATTTGTGGCTTCCGCCCAAAAATATTTTGGCAAATTATTTTCACAAAGCATGGTTCTATCCATTTCTTCTAAAGTTCGATTTTTCCTCTCAACAACTCCATTTTGTTGAGGGGTTCTAGGTGCTAAAAAATTGTGACTAATACCATTACAATTACAAAACTCAGTAAATCCAAGATTTTCAAATTTAGTGCCATGATCACTCCTAACACTAGTTATAGAGTAACCTTTATCGTTTTGGATTACTTTTGAAAATGTGATGAATTTTTCTAATGCTTCATCTTTAGTACTTAAGAATAGAGCCCAAGTATATCTAGAATAGTCATCTATCAAGACAAATGCATATTATTTTCCACCCAAGCTAGTAGTCCTAGTTGGCCCAAAAAGATCTATATGGATCAATTGTAATACTCTACTAGTTGATACGTCATTAATGGATTTAAAAGAAACTCGCTTTTGTTTTCCTTTAGCACAAGTGATAACTCCTTGAAAAGGTCATATTTTGGGACCTTTTCACTTAAGTTATTGAATGTCTAAGAGCCCATTTAGGACTATTTAGATGCATTTAGGAGCATATAGTTGCATGTGGTGGATTTCAGTTTGCCGTGGCATTTTATTTTTACAGCGGTGCTGCTTTATGGGAAAGGTACTTGTCTGATGATGTGCAGGTGTTGAAAGCAAGGAAAAGAGGATTTAAAATGTCGTGACATAAGGATATTACTGAGCTAAATAAAAATGCCAAGTTCAAATGGCATTTCAGGAGCGTACAAGGAGAGAGAAGATATTTTCTAGCCAGCTGTCCCGGATTTTACGCATGCTCTGCCCGAGATACCCACCGCAACATGGCGCTTCAACCACCGGTTCTGTTGATGACATTGCCTAGTCTGACCCTACAGATCCTATCGGTCCTAGGGCATTTGTAGCGGGATTATGCCGGTCTCTAGCCAGCTACCTAGGCTGTATCATTGCCTAGTCTGCTCGACTCTCAAGTAACTCAACCATGGTTTTGGGGTTTCCTAGGATGGTTAACACCAAACCTTAGGATTTCTTTTCCCCTATAAATAGAGGAGGAAGCCATATTGAATAGGACTTTAGTTCCATCCACATTTGATCTTAAAAAGTTAGAGAGAGAAAGTTTCATCTTTCTCCGTCAATCCTACTTGCCGTGGCATTTCTCCTTGACAAGCTGAAGGGAGTGGCGTTCTGAGCATCCGAGAGGAGCCAGTCCGCTAAGAGCAGCTCGTGGTGGCAGAGGGAAGCATTAGGCAGTGCACGTCGAAGGCTTTTTCTCCTCCCCTTAGTACTTGTTTTCATATTTTGTTGATTGAGTTGTAAGGAACGAATGAATCTTGCTTTGTGCTTGTTGATTTCGAACCCCACCATGAACTAATCCTATTTGGTGGGAGTTCGCATGGATGTTTAAGTTTTTGTTTTAATGAATGGCTGTTATTTCATGCTTTATTCTGTTTTGTTTGTGAGAATTAAAGCCTTAAGGTTGTAGGAGCTACGAGAGTAGTCTTTCCTTAGGAGGGTTCATGAGGTTCGAGAGAATGCCTTGGCAATTTATCTTTAGACTTCGAGAGAAGCTAGGGAGGAACTACATAAACAACGGGTTCTAGGTAGTAACTAGGCCTAATCCACCTTAGAGATAAGGCTAGGATTTCATTCGACTAAAAGGAGTTGGGTATAAACGATAGGTTAGATGTTAATGCTGCCGCAAAAAGGTATTGCCGAGACATATCCTATTAGTTGAACCAATAGGGTCACTGCTAGGGCTTACGCCAATCGGT
The DNA here is from genome assembly GCF_006381635.1 of Hibiscus syriacus. Taxonomy (NCBI): domain Eukaryota; kingdom Viridiplantae; phylum Streptophyta; class Magnoliopsida; order Malvales; family Malvaceae; genus Hibiscus; species Hibiscus syriacus. The sequence continues at coordinate 190,178 of NW_024062191.1, forward strand.
TTTGCCAGGGCATCTTTATTCTGTCGAGTCCCTTACTAGAGATAGCATAGGGCGCATCAGTAGACTCTGTCGAGCAGGGTAAGCATAAAAGAAACACCATTCAGAGAAATAGACTTAGGTTTTCCTTGTGACTCCCATCACTCATTTCCATTGCTGCTTGTCTTGTGAGAAAGCTAAAGTCCTACATATATTAAATCTAGTATTTGCATTTTTATTTTTCCTTGACATTTCCATTTGTTTTCACGTATCACAATTTAATTTGCTACGACATATCCATCTGCTACCACACTATCACCACTCCATTTCCACTACGTCCATTCCATTTTGCCACTGCATTCTCATTTGTATATACCATAATTAACTTTACTTAGGTGACAAAGTAAAGTGCCTTGACAAACCTATTTGATTTCCCCAATTCCCTGTGGAGACGATACTCTACTTATCACTTTATTACTTGTTCGATTGTGTATACTTGCACACATATCCGCATCATATTTTAGTACTCACAAACAGTGGACAAGTTTTTGGCGCCATTACCGGGGAATTGGCAACTAGAAGTTAATTAGTTTTGTCATAGCATTTTTATTTTACTTGTTCAATTTTTTTGTATAGTTTTACTTGTTATTTTCCTTGTCTTTTTCAGGTTTTTATTTTATGTACTCAAAGTGCTCCAGCAAAGATGTATCAAATTAGAAATCAAGGAATAGGTCAAGAGGAATATCAACATGCCGAGGCAATTCCGAATGCTGGGAATGCAGCTAGGCCTCGTAGTATTCGAGATCATTTAAATATTATCATGGACGAACTAAATCCTGGAATTTTGGCACCCATGATTCAGACAACCCACTTTGAGCTCAAACCAGTTATGTTCGACATGTTGGACTTTATTGGACAGTTTGGTGGTGCTCCTCATGAGGATGCAAGGCAACATGTTCGGGCATCCAACTCAGCATGTCTATTATGCCACGGCAATCACTATGAGAGTGACTTCCCGACCAATCTAGAGTCCATCAACTTTGTAGAGAACTACAATCGAGATAACAACAACCCCTATTCTAACGATCTTGGATGGTGTCAACATCCAAACATTTTATGGGGAAATCATGGAACCAGCAACTCTAGTCAGCCCGCTAGGCAGAAGAACTTCAATGACTCCTAGGGTTTTCAAACGAATATGCCATGGCATAATTCTAACGAGGGAGTACCATATTCATCTAACACAAGCTCTTTGGAGGCCACGATGCAAGATTTTATCGCAACAATGAAGACCATGCTGCATGACCATGTGACCTCTATAAAAAGTCAAGAAGCTCTGCTTCAGAGCCACAGTTCGTCGTTGAGGGCTTTGGAGGGTCAGGTTGGCCAAATTGCCACGGCATTACATTTTTGCCCACATGGCAGTCTACCTAGTGATACTGAAGTCACTAAGGATCAAGACATAGAGCATTATGGTACATTCAGCTCAAGGAGTGGCATCAAAATCTATAAAGATGCTAAGTTTGGGGGGAAGACACTTGGAGAGCCCGATCATGAGATTATGCACGAAGATCCGAATGTGCAAGAAGATTCAAATTCGCTGGAAAATAAGGATGAGGGTTCGAAGAATACAACCAATGAAGAGAAGAAAAATTTTGCCACGGCAAAAGAAAAAACCCCATCAGTAGGACTTGATGACCAAAAGAAAGCTACAGAATTTTGCCGCAACAAATTTTTATGCAGTGATAATCACTTCAATCTTGATGAAGAAGACGAAGAGGAGCTCGAGGATATTCCAAAGGAGATGAGTAAGTCTAGCTCACCCATAGCTAGACCAGGTATGAAATTTGAACCTTTGAATCCTATTGAATTTACTCATCCTAAACCTCAACTAGCTGCTCATTTTTCTAGGCTAGAAATTGTGAAAGAACTAAGGAATGAAATGGAGATTAAAAAAATTTTCACTAATGAGAAATTATTATTTGCCGCGGTAATTTCGTAGTATGCTGACATTGTCAAATTTCTCGTTAGTGTTGTTTTACTTCCTTACTTGACTGGCCTAGGAAAGAACAAGGTCATACACGATGGTGGCTACTGGCATAGGGATGACCTCGACCTCTCCAACGAATTTGCTGCCCAAGTGATTTCAAGTTGCCACAGCAAAAAGGAGCAAAAAGAGATCCCATTCCACTACCATTCAACTCCATGCATAGAGCACTTTGAAAGAGAGAGGACTACTGCAAAGGTCCTAAAATTTAGATGTGAAAGACCCGAAATGCCAAGGCAATTTATTTTTAAGGCAGAACTGTTATATGTGTGGGGCATTTTGGTCTACACTGGTGCTCCGATCGAGCGTGACAAATCTGCACTTTTATTGGACGATGTCGATACCGGCCAAGCATCTTGAAGATGCCGTGACATTTCAGATTTACTCTTGTGCATAAATAATATTTTATTATGCTATCGTTTTAGTTTATTTTCTTTTAAGTGCTTATTTTTCTTTGCAATGTCCATCCCATGCAGCCCACCGAGTCAATGGAGGAGAAACAATATGAGATGCTACAACAAGTTCCTTTGCGAAGGAGCCGACGTCGCCTTAGGAAGGTATCTCAGCGTACGGAGACCCCGCTCCCAGCCGCCCCAGAAGGTCCTAGCACTCCTCAAGTCGCACCCGCGTCTGACTCCAAACATTCCAGCCCTGCTAAGCTCCGCAAGCACACTCGTCGTGCGAATGCTGCACCACCACCATGAAGCCAAGGTACCTTGCATTGCATTGCATTCATAGCATGTAGTTTTCATTTTTCTTAGATTTAGTAAGCATTGGGGACAATGCTTCTCTCAAGTTTGGGGGAAGTAGGGTTCTCGCATCATTGTATGATAGTATTAGTAAAATGAATATGCCATGACATTAGTAAATATAGAATTAGTTTTCTGGAATTAATAGAGGATGCCCGATGATGAAGAATTCTTGATAGCTAGGATAGAATGTATATGATTTGGTTGAGGATGATAGAACTAACTCTAGGACTTGCTTCTTTGAAACCCTTGAACACTAGTGTATGTTTTTCATACTTGAGAAACTTAGAAATTTTTTTATAAGAGAATTCTTAAATGTCGTGGCATAAAACTGTGAATGATGAAAACCCCGCATAAAAAATATATGTATATATATATATAAATTATAAATAAATGCCTTGGCATATCTGTAGAGGAACACTCCGCTATGTCTTGGCATATGAGTGAATGAAAGTAGTCACAAGATGACTCTACCTGACTAGCTCGGGGGTGAAAGGTATGCTCCCTTTCATCTAGAGTGTGGGATGGTAGAGTAGTAATTTGAAAATGTCAAGGTAAATTGAGAAAGCTTGAGTAGAAAATTTTTATGTTTGTTAAGCATGGACTGGATACAAACACGCACACACCCACATAAAGAATCTTGCCCTAGGGGACGGTACTTGATTTCTCAAACTAGTCTAGCATGTTGAAGCCATATGAGCTGAGGGCTGAAATTTTATCCCATATAACTATTCTGCTTCTGAACTTGTCATGGTATTTTTGTTTTACTTATCACTATCCATTGCTTGAGGGCAAGCAATAGCTTAAGTTTGGGGGTGTGATAACTCCTTGAAAATGTCATATTTTAGGACCTTTTCACTTAAGTTATTGAATGTCTAAGAGCCCATTTAGGACCATTTAGATGCATTTAGGAGCATATAGTTGCATGTGGTGGATTTCAGTTTGCCGTGGCATTTTATTTTTACAGCGGTGCTGCTTTATGGGAAATGTACTTGTCTGATGATGTGCAGGTGTTGAAAGCAAGGAAAAGAGGATTTAAAATGCCGTGACATAAGGATATTGCTGAGCTAAATAAAAATGCCAAGTTCAAATGGCATTTCAGGAGCGTACAAGGAGAGAGAAGATATTTTCTAGCCAGCTGTCCCAGATTTTACGCATGCTCTGCCCGAGATACCCACCGCAGCATGGCGCTTCAACCACCGGTTCTGTTGATGACGTTGCCTAGTCTGACCCTGCAGATCCTGTCGGTCCTAGGGCGCCTGTAGCGGGATTATGCCGGTCTCTAGCCAGCTACCTAGGCTGTATCATTGCCTAGTCTGCTCGACTCCCAAGCAACTCAACCATGGTTTTGGGGTTTCCTATGATGGTTAACACCAAACCTTAGGATTTCTTTTCCCCTATAAATAGAGGAGGAAGCCATATTGAAGAGGACTTTAGTTCCAGCCACATTTGATCTTAAAAAGTTAGAGAGAGAAAGTTTCATCTTTCTCCGTTAATCCTACTTGCCGTGGCATTTCTCCTTGACAAGCTGAAGGGAGTGGTGTTCTGAGCATCCGAGAGGAGCCAGTCCGCTAAGAGCAGCTCGTGGTGGCAAAGGGAAGCATTAGGCAGTGCACGTCGAAGGCTTTTTCTCCTCCCATTAGTACTTGTTTTCATATTTTGTTGATTGGGTTGTAAGGAACGAATGAATCTTGCTTTGTGCTTGTTGATTTCGAACCCCACCATGAACTAATCTTATTTGGTGGGAGTTTGCATGGATGCTTAAGTTTTTGTTTTAATGAATGGTTGTTATTTCATGCTTTATTCTGTTTTGTTTGTGAGACTTAAAGCCTTAAGGTTGTAGGAGCTACGAGAGTAGCCTTTCCTTAGGAGGGTTCATGAGGTTCGAGAGAATGCCTTGGCAATTTATCTTTAGACTTCGAGAGAAGCTAGGGAGGAACTACATAAACAACGGGTTCTAGGTAGTAACTAGGCCTAATCCACCTTAGAGATAAGGCTAGGATTTCGTTCGACTAAAAGGAGTTGGGTATAAACGATAGGTTAGATGTTAATGCTGCCGCAAAAAGGTATTGCCGAGACATATCCTATTAGCTGAACCAATAGGGTCACTGCTAGGGCTTACGCCAATCGGTTTTGCCAGGGCATCTTTATTCTGTCGAGTCCCTTACTAGAGATAGCATAGAGCGCATCAGTAGACTCTGTCGAGCAGGGTAAGCATAAAAGAAACACCATTCAGAGAAATAGACTTAGGTTTTCCTTGTGACTCCCATCACTCATTTCCATTGCTGCTTGTCTTGTGAGAAAGCTAAAGTCCTACATATATTAAATCTAGTATTTGCATTTTTATTTTGCCTTGACATTTCCATTTGTTTTCACGTATCACAATTTAATTTGCTACAACATATCCATCTGTTACCACACTATCACCACTCCATTTCCACTACGTCCATTCCATTTTGCCACTGCATTCTCATCTGTATATGCCATAACTAACTTTACTTAGGTGACAAAGTAAAGTGCCTTGACAAACCTATTTGATTTCCCTAATTCCCTGTGGAGACGATACTCTACTTATCACTTTATTACTTGTTCGATTGTGTATACTTGCACACATATTCGCATCATATTTTAGTACTCACAAACAGCGGACAACAAGCATCACAGATTTTATCATTATCAAATTTAAGCTTAGGCAACCCTCGAACTAAATCACCTTAAGTTAGCCGTTGCAAAACACTCATACTAGCATGTCCTAGTCTCCTATGCCATAACCAACTATCATGTTCATCCTTAGCAACTAAGCACAAATTAGTCATATCAATAGAATCTAAATACACCATGTATATGTTTCCTATTCTATGACCAACAAGTATAATCTGATTAGATGCAATGTCAATGACTTTACAACCATTAATATCAAACATGACATTGAATCCCTTATCAAAAAATTGACTAATACTCAATAGATTATGCTTTAATCCATTCACATATAAAACATTCTTAATTTGTATGGAAGAGGTATTACCAATAGTACCAATACCTTCAATGTGACCGTTTGAATCATCACCAAAAGTCACTTCTCCTCCATTTTTGGTGTTAAGCTCAATGAACCGGTTTTTATCTCCGGTCATATGTCTTGAGCATCCCCTATCAAGGTACCATGAATTTGGATTTGTTTCCCATGCCTTGTAGCAATGCCCCTTTTCCTACAAACATAGATTAATTTCTAATTTTTGGTACCCAAATTCTTTTGGGTCCATATTCATTAGTTTCCAAAATCCTAGTCCCCTTAGGTATCCATTTGTGTAGAATATCCTTATCTTTAGTAGTAATGAGCTCTTTAGGAACCCATATACTTCTAACGATTTTTCCATTAGAGGCTCTTTAGGGACCTCTATGATTGTAGTTTTTAAAACTTTTTCTAACAAAGTTGGATTTTGAATTTTCTCCATTTTCAAAATGTTTTGTTCCAACTTTATCAAAAGAAGTTTTAAGATCATCAATTTTCTTTTGATGATCATCATTGACCTTTGAAAGTAAATTTTGCAAATCCAAAATTTTCTTTTCAAACTCTTCTAGTTTGATTTGTAAATCTTTGATTTTACTTTCAAGATCGTTGTTGGTTTTGGATATGAGTTTATTTTCATTTTTCAATTTTGAAACATCATTTTTATATTTTAAAAACAATTTCTCATAATCCGAAGTCAACCCATTATATTCCTCTAATAACTCATCATAGGATAAATCATCAAAATAAGATGAGTTAGAGGTTACCTTAGAATCTTCCCCGAATGCCATCAAGCACAAGTTTTCTACTTCTTGTTCCTCTTCATTGGAACCTTCTTCATCGCTCCATGTAGCCACATGAGCCTTGTGCTTATTCTTTGATTGACCCTTTCTCTTCAATTGTGGGCAATCATATTTGACATGCCCCGGCTTTTTGCATTCATAGTAAATGATCGGGTCCTTCTCTTTTGGTTTATTTTTGAGGCTTTCATTTCGTTTGAATTTTCTTCCTCGGTAAGGTCTCATTATTTTTCTGAACCGTTTGGCAAACAATGTCATTTCCTCGTCATCGTCATCTCCATCTGAATCACTCTTATTTTTTGTGGATTTGAGAGCAACTCCAATGTTTTTCTTCTTCTCATTCTCCTTTGGTGTCTCTTCAATCTTATCAAGGTCCACCTCATCTTCAAGCATCATTTCATGAGTGAGGAGTGAATCAATTAGCTCTTCAAGAGTTAAGGACGTTAGATCCTTAGACTTGATGATTGTCGTCTTCTTTGATTGCCACGATTTTGGGAGGGAGTAGACTAACTTCCTCACAAGCTTTTAATTTGAAATGATCTCTCTATATAATTTGAGACCATTGACAATCGTTGAGAATCTATCCGTCATAGCTTTGATATCTTCATTTGGTTTCATCCTGAAATTTTCATAGCTATGCGTTAGAATACTAATTTTAGATTTCTTTACCTCATCGGTACCTTCATGAGTGACTTGAAGTTTATCCCATATTTCTTTGGTGGTTGTACATGATGAAACTCTTACGTATTCATCTGGTCCAAGAGCATAAAATATGATATGGATGGCTTTGGAGTTGAGCTGGAACATTTTTGTCTCTCATTCACTCTATAATCTTGGATGAGTGAGAGGCTTGAAGTATCCTTCTTCTACGACATTTCATGCTCCCATGTCACTTGCTTGAATGAAGTACATCATCATATTTTTCCAATAGGCATAATTAGCCCCATTGAAGAAAGGAAGCTTGTTGACAGGCATTGAATCGAGACCGGAGTCGAAGTTTGAAGTAGAGGCCATTGATGACTTTGATTATCGATGTAACTCTTCCCGAATCGACTCAAGAGGTTATTAAACCTTCAAACGAGTTAGGCTCTGATGCCAATTGTTGAGTTAATCGATTGACGGAATCGGCCAAGAGGGGGGTGAATTGGCAATAAAAATCTTGGTATAAGCTTTTGCAGAAAATTGAAAATATTTGCACAGCGATATAGAGTGGTTCGACTTTCTCAATCAAAGTCTACGTCCACTACCTTAGCTATCCACACTAAGGATTTTCCATAAATTCACTAATTTGTCTTTCTTTTGAGGACAAAGAATAACCTTACAAACCCTCAAGAATTATACCCCAAATTCTTGAGAACACTCTCTCTCAAAGAGAACAATACAAATTTGCAAACTTATAAGGAAATCCTCACAAGGTAGATTGTTTGCACAATTCTAGAACAAAGAAAAGAACACTAAAAAATGAATACAATTGAGCACAATAAGTGTTCTTGAAAGCAAAATAAATATTGAATGAAAATAGGCTTGAAATGCTCAAACTTGAGGTTTGATGCTTTTCTCTTTGATTCTCTCTTGATTCTAGTTGCTTGATGTTTCTTGTTGTTGATCAATGGCTTCTAAGCTTGCTTAAATATACCTTGAATCACTTCTGAACGTTGGGGATCATTAATGAAGATAATATAGCCGTTTTAGTGTGAAATCAATTAATAAAACAACTTGGAGCGTGGGGGGGAATCGATACCCCTCATAGGGAATCGGTTCCCTAAGTGTAAAATTCAAATATTTCGACCGTTGAAAAGTGGGGGGAATCGATACCCCCTGGGGGGAATCGGTTCCCTCCGAGCATACTGGAATTCTCGGAGTCAAACCATTCAGGGGGGAATTGGTTCCCTGTTAGCAATCTGAAATTTTTGGCTTTGAAATGGTTCGAAATACTTTGTAAAATTATTTTGAAATTGTTTTAAGATTAAAACTTAATTTTACACTTGAGTAAGGATTAAAACTGACTTTTGAAAGATTTAGAGTAATGTTTTGATATTCGAATAATTAAATAGAATATACTTAGAAAAACTTTTTGGAAAATCTTAAAATTCATTTAACTTAATTTGTTATATCGAAATATCAAAATGTTTTCAACAGAGGAGGTCTTAGTTGATAAGTTGGTCTTTGATCTACCGTATAGCTGAAGTTTGGGTGGTCTCGCCATCCTGGATTATAAGTATTGTTGTATGGGTTGTATTGTCTTTGTGGAGGTCCTCGAAAGTTTCCTACGATATTGATTTCTGCATTGCCTCCTTCTTGTATCAGTGGGCAGCAATCCATCGAATGGTCTAGCTTTGTGCATATCCCACATGCTCTTGTTGCTCTAGATTTTCCTGCAACAAGTGAATTAACTACTTCAGTTAATTTGTCTAACTTATTCTCAAGGGAAAATGTATTTATCTCGTGAACCCGTGCTTATCTCATGAACTCGTCGGCTGGGTTCACTTGAAAACTGTTAAGAGTTGACTGTCATGGTTGAAATCAACTCCCTTGTTGTTGTTGGGGTCATGTTGGCTAATGCTCCTCCACTGGCAGCATCCACCATTTTCATCTCCATTGGTAAAAGGCCTTCATAAAAGTATTGAAGTAACGTTTGCTCATTTAATCCGTGTTGCAGACAACGTGCGCAAAGTTTTTTAAATCATTCCCAATAGTCATAAAGACTTCTTCGGTCTTTTGTTGAATAGAAAGAATGCTCCTTCGTAACTCGCTTGCTTTAGCCGCTGGAAAAAACATGTCAAGAAAAATTTGATTCATGTCATCCCATGAATTAACTGAATTTGAAGGTAAATAAAATAACCAATCTTTAGCCAAGTCGGCTAAAGAGAAATGGAAAGCTCTCAATTTAATTTGATCATCGGTAACTCCCTGTGGTTTCATGCTAGTGCAAACCATGTGGAATTCCAACAAGTGTTTTTAAAGATCTTCAGTGGGAAAGTCATGGAAGATGGAAAAAAGATGACTGAGTCCCGTCTTTAATTGAAACGGAGTCCGACCACTAGGAAAATTGATGCATAATGGTGTCTGAGAGACAGGAGTTGTGGCTAGCTCTCGGATTGTTTGTTCTTCTTCTGCAATCGGGATGTTGTATGTGTCTGCCTCAGAGTCTGTCTCTGGATTTGATTGTGCTTCTGAACTCTGTTCTTGTTATTCTTGTCTTTTTCTCTTTTCTTGAAGCGTTTGTGTGTGGATTCTTCGTGCTCGTTCTTCGATCTCCAGATCTAGATCTACTAATTCACCTGGATTACTTCTGATCATAAATCAAAAACTAGAAAAATAAATCAGTACTTGCCGTTAGTCCCTGGGAATGGCGCCAAGTTGATAATCGTAGTTTTGTTATCAAAATAATTCCGGCTTCTTAATTAAATAGAAAGGAAAATATAGTATAGAGAAGCAGGGTCGATCCACAGGGACTATGGTTTTTGTGATTTAGTAAAATTGTTTCTTGATTTTAGGAAAATATAGAATTCTAGGTAAAGTTGAAAAGGTATAATAAAATAAATAATTATAAATAAAAAAGGAAAAATAATAAAAGGAATTAAAAATAGTAATAAAGATAAAATGGGGTTTTTTAAATTATTTAAAGAAGTATAATGAAATAATAAATAAATAAAATACATAAATAAATTGGGATAAAGAAAACTTATAGTGAAAGCAGCCTCGTACTTCAGCTTTACCTCAAATTTCTCGAATCAATAAAACAAATTTTTAACTCAAGATTCAAGTCGGCTTACAAGGACAATTCATTGCTACCAACTCAGATTATGTCGTTTCAACAATAACTGATTCCGATCTCTGTTTCCTCTTAGAAAACAATTTTTCTAAGTGTGTTCTCAGGAAGTCGAATATGCTTCAATATGCAAATCCTTCTTACATAAAATGGATTACATGGAAACTGTTTTAAGTTAAATGAATTACATTTTTTGGAAAACAATCTTCGGAAACTATTTTACAGTGTTTTGATAATATTGTATAAATCATTTTCACTAATTGTTTGATACACTATAATTAATTTTATAGAAAATGATTTACATAAAATTAATAAAGTTTGGTTAGTTAATATTTTCAAAAAAAAATGATTCGACTAACTATTAAAAAATTCAGTTAATTTAGTTAATGGTAATTCAATTCAATTCGATAGGTAGTCGAATTAACCATTCGAACACCCTTAATTTTAATTATTAGTATTTTATTAACATAATACTAAATTATTATATTAATATTAAATATATAAAATAATTTACTCATTATTAATAATTTAATAATATTATATTTATAAAAATAATAGAGAATATTAATTATCTTAATAATTTATTATATATTACTAAATTAAAAATATAATCTCATATATTATTATAATATATTTGAGTATATATTAATATAATATTAAAAATATAATATTATTAAAATTATATTATATGCATATTAATTTTTTTTTGGGTGCTCATATTTTGAAATGAAAAGTTATGAAAATATTTTACGAAAAAATAGAAAGTAAATTATTTTACAAAAAATACAAAGGAACTATAAAAATGAATTCCATTAGGAAAATCAATTATAACTATCAACCAAGAGGAAATATTTTTCGTAAAACTGTTGGAACCGTCTTTCGGTTGGGCTCGGAATTGGGCTTCAACTTAGGAAAATGGATTGAGAGTCACCACCGATCATTTATTTACAAATAAATTGGTTGACCGGATACCTTAATTCTTACCTGATCTGCGTCTTACTAGTGATATGTCGGATTTGGGAGTCGGTTACAGTTAAGGAAGGGTTTGCACCCTTGATCTGCCCTTTCGGTACTACGCAATTTCCAGTTGTCTTAATTAAGAAAGTTGTAAATTTAATTACAAAGGTAAAAATAAGATCCAGTTACTTACCTCTGATTAGTGAAAATTCCCTTAAGAGTAAAATACACGTGTTAGATAAAAAAGGAAAATAAATAAAATAAAAAACAAATAAAAATAAAAGGTGAGATAAAAAGAGTAAAAAGGACGGGGTAAAAATAAAATAAACATAATAACTCTAAAGAAGGTAAAAGAAATGAAGATATAAAACAAATACACATAAAGAAAACAAATAAAATAAGAAAGATAATATATTAAGTAAATAAGTGAAATCAAAGTAAAGTAAATTAAACAAATATAAAAGAAAAGTAAGGATAAAGAAAAATAAAAATGAAATGAAAAAAAATAATAAAAATAATAGAAAGAAAGATAATAGTAAATATATATATATATATATATATATATAATAAAATGCTACGAAAGAAAAAACATGAAAATATAAACAAAAGGTAATATATATATATATATATATATATATATAGGTATATAAATGTTAAAATAAATAAATAAATATGTATATGCTAGTGAAGTATTAAAAAAATAATTAGTAAAAATAGAAAGAGGAATATATATATATATAATAAATAAATAAATAAATGAAAAAGGATTATAATTATATATAATAAGAATAACGGATTAAAATGAATAAAAATGAAAATGGGTGACAAAATTAAGAGATAATTAGCGTTAAAATCGAATAAATGGGGCGAAATGAAGGAATTGAAGTCAAGGGGGACCAAAAATGGGATTACCCCACTAAACGATGAAAACACACGGGTCCATAAAAGCGGGTCGGGTCCAGGCGCGGGTCACCTAGGATCCACGGGCGCACTATAAAAATTAAAAAATTTTAAACATTCATTTGCTCTCTTCTCTCACACGAGAGCCTCTCCCCTCCACAATATTTTCTCTCCTCTGTTCTTAATGAATGAAGAACAGGGGTCGTATTTTCCAGAAACCAGAGGATGTTCCAGAAATCGGCGGATGTTCCACCTCGCACTGGCCGCCGATCATCAGCGGTAAAAGTAAAATATTTTGTAGTTTTTTAAAAGAGTTTCCTCCCCTCTCCTCAAATTTCAAAACCGTTTTTCAAAAAATCCCCGGGGAAGTGTAGATCTGAAAAAGAAAACTCGGAAAAAAAATTGTTATATTCGAGTCAAACGTCAAACAAACAAAGATAGCTCCCACATGCAAGTATCAACAGACGAAAAAGGTGAGATTTTTACCTTTACTTTGCTTTCAAAAGATTGAAAAAACAAAATATGCTCCGATTGTTCAATTCTTTTTGGCTATGATTTGCTCGTGTTTCTCTTGAATATTCGTGTTTATTTCGTATCCCGAATGTGTTTACAAAATGGATGATTACATGCTTTTATAGGAATAAAAATCCTATTTTTAGGTCTTTGAAACTGAATAGAACACTAATGCTAGTGTTTGTTTGTGATGCATGTGAGATCCTTGCATGTTGGTGGTTGTCGAGAAGACCAGGCATTGTTGAGAGGCATGCGGCCGTGGGGAGTGGAAAACGGGGCGTGTGGCGCTGATAAAGCCTTATCTAGGGTTTGAGACAACCCTATATATCTCTACTATGAACTGTTGGATCTCATCTAGATCCAACGGTCACTGTTGCTGGCGGCTGGGAGCAAGGATGGATGTTTGGGTTTTTATTGTTGGGCCTTATCCCATATTTGTATTTGGGCCTGAAAATGTAATAAAAATGAAGTGTAAAAATGTTATAATTATAATAAATAATATTATATGTATACATTATGTAATACAAATAAACCATATATTATAAATAATAACACATAAATGCAAATGTAAACGCCACATGGACGAAAATTTGTGTCGACAGTTGCCCCTCTTTGTCCATAGTCGTGTAACGGGTGTAGGGTAAAGATTAAAAGACACACTTTTCGTCTAACATGAATATATCAAACACCCTCCATATAGGGGTCAATCCCCATTGAATATCCTTTATTGTAGAGTTGAAATCCGATGCTGAGACTGATTTGTCAATTTGAATTAAATCCTGAAATGACTCATTCGTCTTGAGGTTGAGTTATGAATGGCTCCTTAGTTGCGAAGTCAGGTCCATCTTGGAATGTAATTGATGCCGCAATTCAAAATTTGAATTGGAATGTGGCTTCTCGTTGCCAAATTGTAGTCAAATCTGGTCTTCGACTAAAGAATAATTTCTTGATGTGACATCGAGCTGAATGAGATCGAACTAGACAGCTTCTGCTGATAGCTAGCTTTTCTCGACTTAAGCTATGCTGCTTGAAAACAGTTCCTTGTCACTAAGGCACAGCTAACCCATATCTTCTTCTTGACTTGAAAACCTCGACTGTAACCGGACAGTAGTGCGGTTGATGTGTCATCGAGCTGAATGGAATTGAACTCGACAATTTTGTTGACAGATAGCCCTTCTTGCCTTAAGCTATGTTGTAAATTTGATTTGCCTTCGAAGGTCTTTCGTTGGCAGATAGCCCTTCTTGACTTAAGCTATGCTGCAAATAATGTGCCTTGGAGCTGAGCGTAGTCGAACTCGAAGGTCTTTTGTTTCAAGAGAAACATTTTCTAAGGTTTTTTGTGTTTCAAGAGAAACAATTTCAAAGGTTATATTTCATGGGAAACTGTCTCAAGAGAGACAAGATTTTGTTTCAAGTTAGGTCAGTTTGTTTATGAAGTTAGAATCATGTATGGCCCCTCCGTCGTGAAGTTGAGCCTTGGAACTGGATATCCTTCGTCGTGAAGTTGAAATCCAATTTAAGTTGCGTTGTTTCGAGGCCAATATCCTTCGTTGTGAAGTTGAAATTGACTCTGAAACTGGGAAGTTTGTTGACAGACACTCCTTATTTGAGTTGGATATCCTTCTTCGTGAAGTTGAAATCCAATCTAGAGATGGATGATGGTTGTGTGCATGATTCCCTTCGTCGTGAAGTTGAAACCGCGGATGGCCTCTTCGTCGTGAAGTTGAGCCTGGTAATTGGATATCCTTCGTCGTGAAGTTGAAATCCAAGTAAGTTGTATTGCTCCGAGTCCAATATCCTCCGTCGTGAAGTTGAAATTGGTTCTGGAACTGGGAAATTGCTTGTTGACAGTCAGTCACCCCTTCGCTGTGAAGTTGAGCTTGTTCTGTCTTGAGTCTAATATCCTTCACTGTGAAGTTAAAATTGACTCTGAATGAAACTAAAAAGTTGTTTGTTGACAATCAACCGCCCCTTCGTTGTGAAGTTGAGCTTGTGTTGTCTTGAGTCCAATATCCTTCGCTGTGAAGTTGAAATTGGCTCTGAAATTGGGAAGCCCCTTCGTCGTGAAGTTGAGCCTCAAATGGCACGATATCCTCCGTCGTGGAGTTGAAATCGTGGATGTGTGGGTACGACATCCTCCATCGTGGAGTTAAAATCGCGGATGGCCCCTTCGTCGTGAAGTTGAGCCTTGACTTGAATATCCTTCGCCGTGAAGTTGAAATCCAAGTAGCGTATGTTGCGGGTGGACACGATTCCCTTCGTCGTGAAGTTGAAACCGTGGCTGACCCCCTTTATTATGAAGTTTGGTCTTCGAGCTAGATATCATTCATCGTGAAGTTGAAATCTACTTTTGAGCAAATTGTGTCGTTTCGAGTCCAATCTCCTTTGCTGCGAAGTTGAAATTGGCTCTAGATAAAACTTACAAAGATATGCATATATGCGATAATATGGATGCAATGCTCTTAGGTATGCCTAAAATGCATATGCAACATATGTTATTCTGGGGTTTGGATAGAAATCTCAAACCCTGATTATCAGTCTTGATGACTAGTGATGCTGGAATCTTGAATATGCTTAAAACAGAGTGTTGATCTGTGAAGGGAATAATTTCATGAGCAGTCTTCACTTTCTCAGTTCGCCTTCATTTCCACCAGGGTGTACTCTTACAAACCTCGGCCTAAGACAATTTGTTTTCTTTCCTTATCAAATTTTGCCCCAAAAAATTTAGCTTCTCCTGCCCCAGTTTCAATCTTGAGCTTCGGAGATATATTCGTTTATTTCCAAGACATGTTTCCAGAGAACTCATCTTGTTTGAAAATGCTTTTCTTCCTTTGAATTTTCAAAATTTTGAAAACTATCAAAAGGAGTTTTGGAAAATATTGTCTCCTTTTAGGTTTCAGAATTGAAGCAAATCATTAAACAATAGTTTATTGGATATCAAAAGAATAAAATGCTCTTTTAATCTTTAATAGCTGCAAACTTTTGACAAATATCAAGATCGAAAAGTTGGTTTAGAGGTGGGTTATTAAGGTTTGTTTCATCGATTCAGTCATCATGAAGATCATGGCATACCCTTTTTCTTGATTTGACATTTTGATCGGAGACGAACAAAGTGACACAACTAGCATAATCAATGGCTAGACCTTTCAGAATACTTCTATTTCAGTTCTCTGAAATCTGTCATTTGTTCAAGTTTTGTAAGCCCCTCTAACAAAGGTAGTGCAAAATTATTGGTCTAAAAATGAGATTCTTAAGTGCTCGTATGTATTTGACTATAACAGGTGTTCCTTAACTCCCTTAGTCCATTTTTACTGAAACTCCTTATTTAGATTTGCCATTAAATGGCTAGTTGGATCCATAAAGCCGAGGTGTTTTACCAATTGCTCTATAGGGACAACTCAATATGTAAATACCTTTATCAGGTTAGCTGAATCTTATCCATAAAACCAAGGCGTTTAACCAATTGCCTTAGAGGGACAACTCAGGCTTTATTGTATAGTATAATCACCTTTATCAGGCTAGCTGAATATTATCCATAAAGCCGGGGCGTTTAACCAATTATGCTAGAGGGACAACTCAAGCTTTATTGTATATAAATAATATTATAATGTGGGTATATGGGTCCAATTTCTTAAGTTTGTTAAGAAGAACCTGTTATAGTCTAGGTGTTTTTGAAGGTAAGAAAATCTCATCATTAGAGTTCAATTCCCAAGCAACTGACCTAAACTAGATTCACCTACTTGACCATTCCATCTGAGAAGATCATGATCATCATTGAACGTCTTAAAAAAAGTATAAACTAATTTGTTTTTCAATCTCATGTGCTAGTTGCTCCATTCTGTTCGCTCGTAACACATACCTGAATACCAAACCTTTGATGGACTCTTCATGAGAAGGGAAAACTAATTCGGTACCTGTAAGAGAAGAACATGTAGTCTGATGCATCTTTTAAATTAGGACCAAGGGGTCTTTATTTTGCAGGGTTCAATATTATCATTTGTCAAAGATTTACAACATCAATTATTAAAAAGCTTTTAATTCAGGTGATATTCAAGGAATTTCAAGTTGTAAATTTGGTTCAACATTCAACATAAATTCATTTAAATATCCAAAAAGAGTTCAAAAATAAGTTCTAAATATGAGAAAATTCAAAAAACAATTTCAAACAGAATGCCACGAAATGGAATAAGGCCTCATTTGGGTGGCCCACTAGTTAGATTAGGGTTTTTATCTGCACTGGTTCTCTATTCCTCACTGGCTGGGACTCTTTTTGATGTACCCTCAAACACATCAATTTCTGCCTCATCCGGGTCATTTTCCAGGGAAAATCCCACTTATTCGTGATTTATCAGTATTTTCTTTCCTGGTTGCTGGAAATTGGGCCCAAATTTAGATCCAAAACGAATTTCCTCGGTGGTGATAGTTTTAGTTGGATCCCGAACACATATCGCAGCTGTGATTGGTGTAATATTCATCCAGCCTCCTAAGCTGCCTAGAATCCCTCTTGCTTTTAGGAAATCTAATATAGGTGTTGAAGCTACGTCTGTTCCAGTGATTCTTAAACCCACGGGCCAATCTCGGACCACATTCATGGGAGCTCCTTTACTTGGATTTCTTTTTCGATCCTCCTGCGCCTTAAGGTTTTCTTAAGAATCCTCTGTTGAAGCAGTTTGAGGTGTATTCCTGGCTACAATTGCCCCATCCATTCTCAAACCCATAGGCCAGTCCCGGATTACATTCACGGAAGCCCTCATGTTCGGATGTTCTTCGTAAGCATTCTCTGTTGAATTGAAAACTTTCGAGTCTTCTACCTTGCACTTCTGGATTGCTTGTTCTAAAGGATCCTCACAGTTTCCAAGAACCTTAGCTGAACAAGTTGGGGTTCCATCTTGGTTTACCTAAGGAATCTTCTTGTAGGTCCATTTCTCATTCGGGGGCCACTGTGGTTGGATATATCTCGGTGTAATCAATCCGACTGAGAGCATTTCTGAACGTAGTTTTTCAAGTGAAAAGTGGAAGGGAGGGAACTGAAAACCATGCACTTTGTTTTTCTTCTCATTTAGTCCCCATGACGAGAGACTACTGGTAATGACTTCATATATAGAACTTGAGTGTCCTGTCTTGATGATTGAAAAGGGGTAAAACCTCTAATTATGAGAGGTTGATCCTTCTTGGCTTTCTTGGTCAACATTCGGTCATATTCTGTGACCTTCTTCTTTGAGTGAAACTTATCTCTCACAAGGGAAAGATCATTTTCCATGGTTGGCCTAGGGGAACCTTCTATAACCACATTTGGTTTTTGGGGCGGACCTGAAATATCTAGCTCTTTAACAGGTCCTTCGATCATTATCGTTTCAGCTTCAGCACCAGCATTCATAGGATCCACTAGTGGCTTCTCTCCATGGATCACAACATTTATCATATACATCAACTTGGTCATCTGTTCTCTGGATTCTTCCTGAAATCTTCTTGTTTGATCAATCATCTCTCATTGGGTTTTCATTAGTTGCTCTTGAATTTTCTTGATCTTAATAACACGCGCTAGTATCTTATTCATCATTGTGGATCTTCAAACACGTTTCAGGTAATCTTCAATTTGCGTTCAAAACTTGTTTGTTCACTTTATGAGACATCTCGTGTTAGAAATGAAAAAACGAGAAAGAAAATAAAAATAATGTATAATATGCAAGAATGCATGATGCATGAAATGTTCGAGGCATTGATCCAAAAAATGTGTATGTTATTATGAATAATCCTTATTGGGGAAAAAGTGTTTTATCTTTTCAGAGACTAACAATATCATGACAGCTTCTGACATACTGACTAGTATTCTGCGTTCGTCTGTCACCGGTTGAATAACCTGTCGAACCACTCTGGATGAACCGTGCAAATGTTGAGTTGCTTTTTGTACTAGCCCAAGAAGTCTCAAATGACTGCATCTCTGACATTTATCTTTTGTTGAACCCATTTCCAATAAATACGTCATTGGAGCTCTCAATTGATAGGAACTATGTGAAGTCATTTGTTTGTTTCTCGAATTCGTCAGCAATGGTCTCTAATTTCAGCTATCGTTTTGCCATTGTTGTCTTTGAAGGGACTCCCAAGATCAGTAACCTTCATCTTGCCCCCTGCAACCTCTGCCAGTCAGTTATTCCAGGATAGACTTTCATTGTGCTTGATGTAGACCCGATTCATTTTGAGTCCTTTATAATGCAATATAGTGATATACTCTTCAATTGTGGGCACCACGCCTTCTGGATTGAATGTGACACAGTTGCCTTGTAGAATGTCCTTTGTATTTTCATCTCTTGATTACAACCCCTTTGCCTATTAATGCAAATTATTTATGTCTAACAAACACGTTTTTGGTGGATCAATACCTCTTTTGAATGATGTAAATGAAATGAAAAAAAATGCCAAAGAGCAAAAATGAAAGGAAAAAAAAGTTATTGAGATAAGGATAAGAATAAAAAAATGATGAAAATGAAAAGTCCTACCCCACATGATATCTATTCCGTATGCTTGTTATTCATACCCGGACATAATCTCTATCTTGCATGTTAATTTCAAAAAATCCTAACCTCATATTAGTCTAGTTTGCATGCTTTGAACAGAAAATAAAGCAAGAAGTAAAGCAATCTAGGGTTTGAAAATGAGGTTTTGGGGTGGGCTCTAATTCTCCATCGTCTCCCGGTTTAGGTTCTAAAAAATGGTACCCTAGTTCTCCTTGCCGGTGCACCCTTGGGCTTACCAGACCCTTAGTCCTAAGCCCATTACAAGCTTATGTATACTAAGTTAAGCTCGGGAGGAAACATTCCCTTATGCCTATACGGAGAATAAATTCACACGAAGGCATAAGGTATATGAATCCCGAAGGCTACTTGCTAGGCCCATACGGTGAATAAATTCACACGAAGGCGTCGCTTTCACCCCCACTTAAAATGGGCTTGGAGCTCGGGTTTAGAGCCTTATATGAAAAATCTTTAGGGGCTGAAATCATTAGAAAACGGTTAGTACAATTATTTACTCGAAAAATATAATCAAAAGTAAGCAATAAGGATCGAAATTTACCTTAAAATTTAAACTTACCCTTTTCGTTAAAAGACAACTGGAAATTACCTTAGCCTGACTCACTTACCTGTGTCCCCAGCAGAGTCGCCAAGCTGTCAGAACCGTCTTTCGGTTGGGCCCGGAATTGGGCTTCGACTTAGGAAAATGGATTGGGAGTGGCCACCGATAATTTATTTACAAATAAATTGGTTGACCGGATACCTTAATTCTTACCTGATCTGCGTCTTACTAGTGATATGTCGGATTCAGGAGTCGATTACAGTCAAGGAAGTGTTAGCACCCTTGATCTTCCCTTTCGATACTACGTAATTTCCAGTTGTCTTAATTAAGAAAATTGTAAATTTAATTAAAAAGGTAAAAATAAGATCCAATTACTTACCTCTGATTAGTGAAAATTCCCTTAAGAGTAAAAAAAACGTGTTAGATAAAAAAGGAAAATAAATAAAATAAAAAACAAATAAAAATAAAAGGTGAGATAAAAAGAGTAAAAAGGACGGGGTAAAAATAAAATAAACATAATAACTATAAAGAATGTAAAAGAAATGAAGATATAAAACAAATACACATAAAGAAAACAAATTAAATAAGGAAGATAATATATTAAGTAAATAAGTGAAATCAAAAGTAAAGTAAAATTAAACAAATATAAAAGAAAAGTAAGGATAAAGAAAAATAAAAATGAAATGAAAAAAATAATAAAAATAATAGAAAGAAAGATAATAGTAAATATATATATATATATAATAAAATGCTATGAAAGAAAAAACATGAAAATATAAACAAAAAGGTAATATATATATAGGTATATAAATGTTAAAAAAATAAAACATATGTATATGCTAGTGAAGTATTAAAAAATAATAAGTAGTAAAAATAGAAAGAGGAATATATATATATAAAAAATAAAAAATAAATAAATGAAAAAGGATTATAATTATATATATAATAAGAATAACGGATTAAAATGAATAAAAATGAAAATGGGTGACAGAATTGAGAGATAATTAGCGTTAAAATCAAATAAATGGGACGAAATGAATGAATTGAAGCCAAGGGGACCAAAAATAGGATTACCCCACTAAACGATGAAAACACGCGGGTCCATAAAAGCGGGTCAAGTCCAGGCGCGGGTCACCTAGGATCCACGGGCGCACTATAAAAATTAATTTTTTTTAAACATTCATTTGCTCTCTTCTCTCACACGAGAGCCTCTCCCCTCCTCAACATTTTATCTCCTCTGTTCTTCATGAATGAAGAACAGGGGCCGTATTTTCCAGAAACCGACGGATGTTCCGCCTTGCACCACCTCGCCGTCGCCGGTCATCGACGGCAAAAGTAAAAAAATTTGTAGTTTTTTAAAAGAGTTTCCTCCCCTCTCCTCAAATTTCAAAACCGTTTTTTCAAAAAAAATCCCCGGGGAAGTGTAGATCTGAAAAAGAAAACTCAGAAAAAAACTATTATATTCGAGTCAAACGTCAAACAAACAAAGATCACTCACACATGCAAGTATCAACAGACGAAAAAGGTGAGATTTTTACCTTTACTTTGCTTTCAAAAGATTGAAAAAACAAAATATGCTTCGATTGTTCGATTCTTTTTGGCTATGATTTGCTCGTGTTTCTCTTGAATATTCGTGTTTATTTCGTATCCCGAATGTGTTTACAAAATGGATGATTACATGCTTTTATAGGAATAAAAATCCTATTTTTAGGTCTTTGAAACCGAATAGAACACTAATTCTAGTGTTTGTTGGTGATGCATGTGAGATCCTTGCGTGTTGGTGGTTGCCGAGAAGATCAGGCATTGTTGAGAGGCATGCGGTCGTGGGGAGTGAAAAACGGGGCGTGTGGCGCTGATGAAGCCTTAGCTAGGGTTTGAGACAACCCTAAATATCTCTGCTATGGACTGTTGGATCTCATCTAGATCCAACGGTCACTGTTGCTGGTGGTTGGGAGCAAGAGTGGGGCGAGCTAGGGTTTTTGGAAACCCTAATTTTGGAACAGGTTTGGGCCATTGTTGTTTGGGTTTTGATTGCTGGGCCTTATCCCATATTTGTATTTGGGCCTGAAAATGTAATAAAAATGAAGTGTAAATATGTTATAATTATAATAAGTAATATTATATGTATACATTATGTAATACAAATAAACCATATATTATAAATAATAACACATAAATGCAAATGTAAACACCACATGGGCGAAAATGTGTTCTAATACGGGGATGTCTAAGGTACGACATCCCAATATACGAAGGAAATACGCTACCGAAAATGTTAATATTTTTTAACATTTCTAGTAAAACGCTACTTAAAACATTATTTTTTTTTACTGGAAATGTTAATATTGAGCGTTACCTAAAATATTATTTTTTACCAGAAATTAAGGTGCGAAATTAACATTTTCAGTAAAAAAAAAATAATGTTTTAGATAGCACTTTACAGAAAATATTAACATTTTCAATAACGTCATTCCTTAACGATATATTAATGCAGAACAACCCTTCGAATACTGATTGCAGGGATGGAAATTTAAGAAACAACCTTATCCCATTCCTTCGTCATGTTCAAGAATGATGTTCCACGTGCAATCAATTAATTGTTGGAAAATAATTAAACTTCTATGTCTATTCAATGAAGTTTGTTTCCGGGGATGTGTTAAATTATTTTGCATATAAATTTAAGGGTAAACTATACGGGTGACCACTCAACTATTATCTCCTTTCATTTTAACTCCTAATGTTTCAATTTTTTCAACCAAACTATGCAACTATTTAAATGCTTCAAATAAACTATTTGCCTTTAAAATTTAACGGAGAATGTGAGTATGCAACATAGTAATTAAAAATTTTGATAAAATTACACATTCAATCACTATTGTTTATACATTATTTCAATTTGCCTCTAATTTTAATAAATTAAAAATAAATTTAACCCTCAAATTAGATGGTGTCATATGTCATTAGTGGCATGTGTCATCATTCGATTGAATGATTAAATTTATTTTAATTTAATAAATATATTTTTCACCAATCAGAGAGTGACACATGTCACCATTTGATTGAAAAAATAACACCAACGCACAATTAATGGCAAGAGGAATCAAACCAGGGAACTCTTGGGAAACAAACGTCAAATCATAGAGTCAAGGCTACCATTTCATATAATATATACAACCTGTAATGTATATCATGTATCTTGATATATAAATGCTTTATTTGAGTTCATAATATTTTACATATCTTAGTACCAAATTGAAACTTAAACTAAACGTTAAGTATAATTTTAAAAAATAAAGTTTAGGTATTAAAACAAGATAAAAAAAAGTAATAGGTTAGGCACTATATATGTAGTTTACCCAATAGTTTTTAGTATATCATATTATATAATCACGCAGTCATCGTTGAATTAGCAACCCTGTAAATCGGGAATTGGGTAACACGTGTCTTGCTATTAGGAAGGCATTAAATATCGTCATGTGAGAGCACGTGCATTCTGACAAATTTCAACGCAGGGGCCCACCCACGTGATGACTCGCTCCGACAATGCATTGCTATTAGCAACCATGTCATGCTACGTCTCACATGCTTCTAACCTCCATTGGGTTTGCCGTCACCTTAAATTAAATTGGCATAATCTTAAAATTAACCCCGACGTTTATTAAAATGATCATTTTGGATCTTATTGTTTTTCTTGGAGCATCTTGATCCAAATGTTTTATTTTGGAGCAAAAAAATCCCTCTATGTATGAAAATTATTAATTAACAAATAGTTAACGTTCTAAAATAGAGGTTTTTTACATTAAAATGAAACGTTGATGGTCAAATACTTCAAGAAAAAAAGATTAAGAGCCAAATATTTATTTAGTTAAATATTAGGGATCGTTTTGCCCTAAAATAAAATGTTTGAGGCCTAAATACTCCAAAAAATAATTATTTAAGCAAATATTGCGAGTAATTTAGTATTACTCCTTAAATTAATCCCCGCCCCCAAAAAAAGTTTTGGGAAAGATTCATGAGAGTGACTGTTTTACAATTAATTCAAGATGAACTAGAATTATACGACAATTATTTATATGATTCTATTTGTTTTTCCAAAATTATTCTCTACTTTTAAGAGCAAATATCATATTCGGTAGTTTTTAAGAAATGAAAATAGAAAAGGAGTTAAATTTTAATTGATATTAAATTTTAAATAATTTATTATTGAAAAAAGAGATTATGGTTTAATTGTAAGGGTATTCAATTTATGAAATGTAAATTATTTTGTGAATATAATTTTATATTAAGAATATTATTTTGTCTTGTTTGATTTATTTAATGAGAATGTAAAATTATAATTTTTGGTTGAGAGAATATAAAATTACTCAAAAGTAAATTTTATCAAATTATCTTATAATATATATTTTTAACAAATTGAGCTGAAAACATTTGTATTAAAATTTATATTTCGTTTCACTATCTTGATTTTAGAAAGAAAAAAAGTTTATCTTTATCATAGTATAAAAATAATTATTATATTAAAAAAAGTTAAAAAATTATATAAAAAATTATATTATATATATAATATATTTAATCATATAAATATTATAAATTCAATCCGATTACACTGGAGGGGTTGTAACAATTTTCTATGTAAAGAGTAACATATTTCTTAATGTAATATTTACAATTCAATAATCATAATGATTAATATTGTTAATTACACCTACTATATTATTAACCAATAAAACGTATCTAGGCTTTCATCATGAAGTAGACAGTTTCTTAGAACCACATTGAATAGATATAAGTGGTAAACAGTTTGATATCAGTTAAATAAGTATCGAGTTTGAGTCTTTGTATATGCAGAAAATCTCATTGGGAGACTCATCAAACAAAATAAGGTGTGTGACTCGGATCAGTCTGGATTAGTTAAGGCGAAACCTTGAAAATCGGGAGGACAAAACAAAATCAGAGGGAGTGAATATGGAAAATCATTGAAAATAGTTTAAAATATGTCAGTTAAATGTTTATTGAAATATTTGATTTAGGGATTTTAGTTTTGTTCTTAAAATAAAATTTGGAGGCAAGGTGGGAAATGGGAATAGAGAAGAGTTGGATCCGTATGAATATATATTATTTTAAAGGTAATATGGTTTAAAAATATAAAATTATTAATTATTATTTTTTTTACAGAAATCGTTAATTTTATTTAAAATAAAAAATATATCAAATTATAATCAAAATTTACAATCATAATCGTATATTAAGCACATAATTAGGACAATTTCTTATAATCATTGAAATAAAAAATAGTCACTTAAGATCATATAAGGATCGAACAAGAAAATATTAAAAATCTAATCAAGAAACTTAAACAAAGTTAGATACAAAAAGATTTGATTGTATTGACAAACGACTGAAAAATGTATCAAAAGGTAGAAGAAAACATGTCATAAAGTCAGGTGAAAATATGTCATACAAGTAGACTTATTGAAAATCAAACAATAAAAGAAAATAAAGGTGTAATATAAGAAAATAAAAGGACAATAAAAAATATCGACGATTGACAACCAATATTAAAATTAATGTCGTTGCTGATTAGTTAAGATAAAAAAAAGAGAGATGAACGTCACACCAATAAAATAAAACTAGATTTTAAAAATAGATGAAAATAAAATCCCTACATTTTTTAACAATGGACACTTTGTAGTATATAATTATCACATGGATAAAATCCATACAAACTAAATGTGAAAAATGATTTTTTTAAAAATATATAGAAATAATATTTAATATTCTCGAAGTAGAAAAAAACTTAAAAAACATGTTTAAATAATTAATATCCAATTCCTGGACACTCAATATTCAAACACTTAACTTAGGGTCATTTAGTTCTAAAAAATATTTTCTGTTTTTGTTTTATATTTTTATTTCTGGAAAATATTTTTCATTTTCAGTTTTTAAAAAATAATTTAAACTTAAATTCAAAAATAAAATTGTGAAAATATATTTGGTACCTAATTTTTTAAAATAGAGATGAATAAATAGTTATTAAATAATTAAATTAAAATATAATTATTAAAAAATCATTACATAAATTTAACATGTGAGTTATGCAAAAACAATAAAATTGATATGAAATTTTATAACAAAAAAAAGCTATTGAATTTTTTGACCAACTAAATCAAACCATCAAGACGATTACATGACAATTCAAAGTGTACATGATAATCTACAATGTTGATGTGACAGTTCATTATGTTGTTATCGCAATACACGATGGATAATGATGATGTGGTAAATGAGTTTAATTGATCGACCTAATTAATATATTAGAAAGTTTGAGGATTTGTTTAAATTTTAAAAAAAATTAAGGTGTTATTTAAATTTAAAATATTTCTAGAAATTGTTAGAAGGATTTGAGGGACCATATTATTGTTAGAATGACCACATTGAGAGTATTTTCTAACAATATTTTGGACACTCAATATTCAAACTCTTAAAAAATAGTTTAAATACCACATTGAGTGCAAAAAAGTTTAGGGATCATATTATTTTTTTCAAAAGTTTGAGGGTTTTAGATATCATTAAATAAAAAAAATTATTGTTAGAAGGATTTGAGGGACCATATTATTGTTAAAAGGACCACGTTGAGTGTATTTTTCTAATAATAATTTGGACAATCAATATTCAAACTCTTAAAAAATTAGTTTAAGGATCACATTGAGTGCAAAAAAGTTTAGGGATCATATATTTTTTTCAAAAGTTTGAGGGTTTTAGATATCATTAAATCAAAAAATTATTGTTAGAATGATTTGAACATGTGTAAGTTAAGTTAAAAATCTAGATTTCGTATTTTTTTATTTTTCAAAATTTCAAAATAAATTTTAATAAAAATACCGAAAACTTATTTTTTATGTTTTCATATTTTCACTTATTTTTGTTTTCATTTTCTAAATTTACCACCAAACATGTTTTCTTCAATATTTTCTATTTTCTAAAAAAATAAAAATGAAAATGCCCTATATTTTTTTAACCAAACTGACTTTTAGTATCCAATTTCTAATTTAGAAATACCACATGCAAAGTGGGCTTTCACGTAGTTAATAGTCAATCATGTTTAAATAAGGTTTTTTTTTTATCTAATAGGGTAAACGAGTAAATTATTTAAGAAAATAGGGTAAGTATAAGTTTATTTTGGGATCTATATATTTTTTACGGTATTCATGGAACTTATCATGTCGAAGTGACGAGTTTTAATAAAAATATTTTTTATTTAAATTCGTCAACTCGAGGTGACGAGTTGTAATAAAATATAATTTTTTTATTAAAATTTATTACATCGAGATAAAAAATTTGAATAAAAATATTTTTTTATTAAAACTCGTTTTTCTAAATGTGACGAGTTCCATGTACCGTAGGAAATGTTGTACATCCCAAAATAAAAATGTTTGTCTCCTAT
The DNA here is from genome assembly GCF_006381635.1 of Hibiscus syriacus. Taxonomy (NCBI): domain Eukaryota; kingdom Viridiplantae; phylum Streptophyta; class Magnoliopsida; order Malvales; family Malvaceae; genus Hibiscus; species Hibiscus syriacus. Next base: position 217,414 of record NW_024062191.1, read on the forward strand.
TTTGCAATTTTTTTTGGGGCTGCCTATTGGATAAAAAAACTTTGTTTAAATAACTATTGCTACTAAGGCCCACTAAACACATATTACTATTAGTGTCCAAGATCAAGTATTATTATTGAGGTCCACTATAATGCCAAGTTTTATAAAGAAAGGATGATCGATGAGAGTGAAAGACACCCTTAAATTTCATTATAATCTCATTTTTTATCCTTAATCATACTTTCTTGTTCTCCAATAACCTTAATCACGTTCTTTTCAGGAAAATATATGTATGAAAAAACTAATATGTGAAGGGTAGAAATTAATTAGGTTATTTTAATGCGGTGTGTAGTACAAAATAAAAAAGAGAAGTTTCTTTTCTTAAAAAAAATTATAATTGATGTTATTAGGGGTGTTTAATGTTCGGTTAAAATCGAATTAACTGACCAAACTAAATTTTCGGTCGATTAATCGGTTGGTTAATTTTAGGTTCTGTTGGTTAACGGTTAATTTTTTTTTAAATTTCAGTTTCGGTTAATTCGGTTCGAAATCGATTAATTACCCGAATTAACCAAAATTATTAAATATTTAATATATTATATATATGTTATTTAGCTTTAGGGTGTTTGAACTCGGTTTTACCGAATTAACTGACCAAATTAACCGAATAAACCAAAAAAATTAAATATTAAATATATAATATATATTATTTATACATTTCGGTTAATTCGGATAACCGATCAATTATCCGAACTTAGTTCGGTTCGGTTAAATTTTTTATGAAAAAATTTGGTTCAATTAACGGTTCAGTTATAAAAATTTTGGTTAATGAAATTTAGGTAATTCGGTTCGATCGGTTAACCAAATTACCTGTTTGAACACCCCTAGATATTATCTATTTAATGAGAAATAATTTTATGAATCTTTTTTATTGCGTTACCTATTGTTTCAACCAATAAAAGTAATCATTCTCCTTCTTTATCATGTGACTGATATATTCACAAACTTCTAAATAACTACCTACTTCCATATTTATATGAAAAAAAATGAAAAAGAAAGTTAAAAATGAAATTGATAATTTTTTTATTGATTGGACAAGAAATGACATGGTAAACAAGATTCATGTAATATTTTTTTTGTGTTCAATAGTATTAATTCAAGTGAATCGGATGTACTTAAGAGGAATTCTATTGTCTTGAAAATTGTGTCCACGTCTATTAAATTTTTAAGATGAGCAAAATAAGAATAAAAATATAATAAAATTAAAGTATGTCAAATTAAAAGATGTGAACTAAACATTATGTGTCGAAACCGTCTTTCGGTTGGGTCCGAAATTGGGCTTCAACTTGAATAATTGTTAAAGTTGCCATCGAGCACTTTAAAACGAATTTAGGTGGATCGGACACCATCTTACCTGATATGCGTTGTACCAGAAACGTGTCGGGTTTCGGGAGTCGGTTACGGTCAAGGAAGGATTAGCACCCTTGAACCGCCCTTTCGGTACCAATTAATTTATCGATTGTCTTTAATTACGAAAATTTAAAACTTAAATTAAAATTCAAAAACCCGATTCTAATTGCTTACCTTTGATCGATTGAAATTATTACTGAAAAATACAAAAAGAATGTTAGATAGGAAAATAAGTAAAAAATATAAATAAATGAAAAGACAAAAAAAGGAAAAAATAAAATAAAATAAAAAGAATAAAATAATAGTAATATAAAGAAAATAAATCAAAGGAAAATAATAATAATAATGATAATAATAATAATAATAATAATAATAATAAATAAAACAAAGAAATTAGAATCAAATAAATAAGAAAAAAATTATTTAGAAAGTAATAAAATGGAAACAATATGAAGTAAAAATAAATAATTATAATAATAATTAAAAAAATAAAAAATAAAATAAAATAAGAATTTAGGAGTCAAATTGCAAAATACGTAAAATATAAATGGGGACCAAATTGAATCAATCGAAAATCCAGTGGCCAAATTACACATGGTGACTGAAATGAATTGCGACTCAAAATATTAGGGACGGTGGAAAGGATTTAAAAATCCTATATTTGCAACCCCAGTCCCTCATATATAAATGGGCATAAAGACCCATTCCCACTAATTTCTCACCATTTTCACTCAAGCTTCTTCTTCTCCAAACAAGAAAAGCTCTCGACCAGCCCCTCCCCTGGAGAAAACCGGCCTCTGCCTGGTGGCCCGTTCCACCGTGCAGCCGTCGCTCCGGCTGCCACCACCGGCGGTCGGACAACCCCCAAAACCTCCCCAAATATGCTTCTCGTCACCCCGAATACAAAACCAAGACCCAAATCGCCTAAAACTATCCCGAACTAAGTAGATCTAGCGCGGAAGGTTTGTCCATTTTACCTTCTTCGCCGGTGACCGTCCGCTTTCCGATGAGAGGCCTTTGGCCGTTTATGTCTTTGTTGTCTTTGGTTTTTTTCAGTGGTTGTATTTGTTTTTTTTTTCACTTTTTTGTGTTGCTTTGATGGGGTTTTCTGTTTTGTTGGGTACGATGGTTTTATGGTTGTGCCTCTGTTGGCTTTTTTGTTTCTCGGTGTTTCACCGTGGTGTTGATGGTGGTTATGTGCTGTTTTGGGCTCGATGATGTTCTCCTGATCTTGTGGCCTGGCTTTCATTTGTTAGCAGTGGTCTCCCCCGTTGGCCTCACCAGGGGCTTTTTATAGCCTCAGTGTTGGTTGTTTGGCTCCCGAAAATAACGGGATGTGGGTTGTTTCTTGTTTCGATCTTCCCATTCGTGGTATCGACCGCCTCGGGATGGTTCAATCCCGTTGGTGTGGCCGGAATGTGATCTGGGCGTTGACTGCTTGGCTCCATGCTTCTAGAACCTCCTATACGGCGCTGTGACAAGACTGATGTTAGGGTTGTGAAAACCCTAAACCTAATCGGGCTAGATCAGGCCCAATGTTGGACCCTGGACTTGGATAGATTAGACCCTGTTTGGACCCTGACAAAATTAAATTAAATGAAATTACATTAGATTAATAAAATGAAATGAAATAAAATAAATATTAATAATAATATAGATTATATAATATATGTTTCAAAAAAATTAAACTATATATTATATTTAAAAACGTTTTTCAAAACTATATATTATATAGTTTTCAAAAATGATTTTAAAAATATTATATAAGCTTTCCAAAATGTTTTTTTAAAACTATATATTATATAAATTTTCCAAAAATGTTTTTTTAAAAACTAAATATTATATTTTCAAAATGATTTCAAAACTATATATTGAATAATTTTCAAAATGTTTTAAAACTTATATATTGTATATAAGTTTTCAAAAAAAGTTTTAAAAACCTATATAATATACATTTCAAAAAATATTTTTTTGAAAACTATATACTATATTTTTTCAAAAACATTTTCAAAAATTATACTATATAACTATAATAAAAATAAATAAATAAAAAGCCCAAATTCAGACGAAAATGAGTGTCTACAACTGCCCCTCTTTGTCCTTTTTCGTGGAACGAAAAATAGGACAAAGATAAAAAGACACAAATTTTCGTCTGGTGGAGTTGAAGATTGAATAGAAAAACTCCCTGTCGAATGGGGTTGCGGATGACTCCTTCGTCGTAAAGTCGAGTCCATCCTAAAATGAAATAGAATTGAAGTCGTAGTTCGAAATTTGAATCAGGATGTGGCTTCTCGTCGCCAAATTGTAGTCAACCTCGGTCTTCTTCTAGGTTTAAAGACCTTGGTTAAAATTCAACTAGAAAATAGTTCTTTGAGTCCACCATGTGGTAGATAGGCCCTCGAGCTGAATGAAATCGAACACGAAAGGTCTTCGTTAATAGATAGCTTTTCTCGGCTTAAGCTATGCTGCCGAAAAATAGTTTTTTTGTCACTGAGGCACGGTTAACCCGGGTCTTCTTCTTGACTCGAAAACCTTGATTTTAACCGGACACTAGTGTGATGTGTCGTCGAGCTGAATGGAGTCGAACTTGACAAATTTATTGACAGATAGCTCTTATTGTCTTGAGTTGTGCTGTAAATTTGGTTTGCCTCTGAGCTGAAATGTAATCGAACTCGGAGGTCTTCGGTTGGCACATAACCCTTCTTGACTTAAGTTATGCTGCAAATGATATGCCTTAGAGCTGAGCGTAGTCGAACTCGAAGGTCTTTTGGTGACAGATAACCCTTCTAGCCTTGAGTTATGCTGTAAATGATGTGCCCTCGAAGCTGAGTGTAATCGAACTCGAGAGTCTTTGGCAGATAGCCCTTCTCGATTTAAGCTATACTGCAAATGATGTGCCTTGAAGCTGAGCGTAGTTGAACTCAAAGGTCTTTAGTTGGTAGATAACCCTTCTCGACTTAAGTTATGCTGCAAATGATATGCCTTGGAGCTGAGCGTAGTCGAACTCGAAGGTCTTTGGTTGGCAGATAACCCTTCTCGACTTAAGTTATGCTGCAAATGATGTGCCCTCGAAGCTGAGTATAATCGAACTTGAGGGTCTTTGGCAGATAGCCTTTCTCGACTTAAGCTATGCTGCAAATGATGTGCCTTGGAGCTGAGAGTAGTCAAACTCGAAGGCCTTTGGTTGGCAGATAACCCTTCTCGACTTAAGTTATGCTGCAAATGATATGCCTTGGAGCTGAGCGTAGTCGAACTCGAAGGTCTTTGGTTGGTAGATAACCCTTCTCGACTTAAGTTATGCTACAAATGATGTACCCTCGAAGCTGAGTGTAATCGAACTTGAGGGTCTTTGGCAGATAGCCCTTCTCGACCTAAGCTATGCTGCAAATGACGTGCCTTGGAGCTGAGCGTAGTCGTACTCAAATGCCTTTGGTTGGCAGATAACCCTTCTCGACTTAAGTTATGCTGCAAATGATATGCCTTGGAGCTGAGCGTAGTCGAAATCGAAGGTCTTTTGGTGACAGATAACCCTTCTAGCCTTGAGTTATGCTGTAAATGATGTGCCCTCGAAGCTGAGTGTAATCGAACTCGAGGGTCTTTGGAAGATAGCCCTTCTCGACTTAAGCTATACTGCAAATAGTTTGTATAAAAAAATGGCTTCCCTTCATGAGTCTAAGCCGATCATAGTTCTTCAGGTGGTTCCTCTGAGCGGGTCTGAACCAAGTAATATGATTTTTGGGATGACTCCTCTTCACGTGAATGTCCATTGATAAATTCTGTCCGCCAGATATCTTCCATCGTGGAAATGAAATCTGGCTTGAAAGTGCTAACTGGAAACCTGCTACTCGTTATTGAGTTTAGCCGAAATGAATTCGTTCTAAATAAGTTCTCGAACTCATATGAAGTTGATTGTCAATCTTGCAATTTGTCGAGTTGGTTAAGGTGTAGCTTCTCGTTGCTGAGTTAAGCAACCACCATCAATCTTTAAAGGTACTTTTGAATCGAGTAACCTTCGTCTTGAAGTCGAAACCTGACTCTAAAAGCTGTAAAAAATCATGTATGCTAAAATGATGAATGCGATGCACCTAAGTATGTCTAAGATGCATTCAACATGAATGAATTATGTCTTATCTCTTGGATGGAGTCCCGTGTTTTGTCTGCCAATCTGGTCCATGGGATTGATCGTGACTCATCTTTTTTTCAAGGTTGGGCTTTACATACCCTTCATATCTGAGACTGTTCTATTTGAAAATGTTTTTTTCTTTTTCTTGTTTTAGGAGGGAAAATGATAAAAATGTTGTAAAATATTGTTCGCAATTGAATCAAATTGTAAACGTGAGTTCAAAGAATATCAAAGGAATAAAGAGCTCTTTTAATGTTTTCAGAGTTACAAATCTTTGACAAATGTTCAAATGGATGAGTTGGCTTTAGGTTGACCTCCTTTATAAGGTTTTGGTAACCCAAAATGTCATTTTTTTGAAATTTCGCAACATGCTTTTTCTTTGGCTTGGCATTTTAATTGGATACGGAAAAAATGACGCAACTAGCACGATCAATTACTATACCTTTTATTTCGATCCTCTGAAATCTTCCGTTTGTTCAAGTTTTGTAGGCTCCTCTAACAAAGGTAGTGCAGAAATATCTATCTAAAAATGAAATCCTTGAGTGCTCGTGTGAAATTGACTATAAAAGGTGTTCCTTAACTCCCTTAGTCAATTATTACCAAAAATTTCTTGTTGAGATAAATTTGATTTAAAATGCCATTATCTGGCTAGCCAAATCCATAAAGCCAGGGTTTTTCTTGACAATCTTCAGAAATTAAATCCACCAAAAACTGAGCTATTCCACCAAAACCTGTTATAGTCTAGGTGTTTTTTTAAGCCAAGGAATCTCATCTTTAGAGTTCAATTTCCAAGCAACTGACCTAAACTATATTCACCTACTTGACTATTTCATATGTGAAGATAATGATCATCATTGAACGTCTTAAACAAAAAGTATATTAATTGTCATATGCAAATGATGCCTCATGCTCTCCGCACCTTATAAAAGGAAAAAATGTTATATTGGTTAATTGCAAGAGCAGGGTACAGTGTTTGAGTGTATATTCTGGGTAAGGTCAAAAGTCCTTGTTTTAAATCATGTTACTTTGTCAATGATCTGTAACTTTAAACCATTTACAGAGTTTCTTAATTCAAATGATATTCAAAGCACTGCAAGTTCATAAATGTGATTCATTGCTTGTCATTATTAAAGTAACATAAATTTATTCAAATGTCTTTACAAAAACTTGAGAAAACATAAAAAAAACAAATTCAAACATAATGCCTCAAATGATGAAATGATCTGCCTCACTTGGATGCCCCCAAGTTGTTGAAGTCGATCCAGTTCTGGTTACGCATCTTCTGTACGACTCTTTTGAATGCGTAGCAGTTCTCAATTGTGTGTCCTGGGACACCGCCGTGATATTCACAATGCGCATTCTCATCATACCACTTGAGGTATGGGGGCTTCATGGGTTTTACCGGGTATGGTGACACTACATGGGTGTCTAACAGTTGCTGATAAAGCTCTTTGTAGGTTATCAGAATAGGGTCGAAATGTTCCCTTTCCTTCATGGGTTCTCTGGAATCTTGTTTAGAAATACCTGACGGTACAGGATTTTGGTCCGGAGATTGTAACACCTTTATTGACGTGTTTGATGTTGTTAATCTCTCCATCCCGCTCTCGCATAGGAAGTTTTCTACTGGCCTCCCCATCCTTATTTTTACCTTGCTTTACGGCCGACTCGATCATTTTTCTGGCCATAACTAAGTCTGAGAAGCTTCCTGCTGTGATCGCAACCAGGTGTCCGAAGTATGGAGCCTTCAAGGTCTGTACGAAGAGCTTCCGGGTTTTCTTTTCATCCAACGGTGGATGAACTTGCACAGCCAAGTCCCTCCATTTTTGTGCGTATTGCCTGAAACTCTCGTTATGCTTCTTTTCCATACTTTGTAGCATAACTCGATCTGGCCTTATGTCATTGATATGTTTGTGTTGTTCCAGAAATGACTTGGCCAGGTCCTTCCAGGTCTTGATATTTGATCGGCTTAACTGGTTGTACCACCGAATAGCTGAGCCCGACAGACTCTCTTGGAAGCAGTGGATTAGGAGTTGGTTGTTTCCTCCATATCCTGTCATCTTTCGACAGAACGTGGTGATGTGAGCGGATGGAAAACTGTTCCCGTCAAACTTCTCGAATTCCGGGGACTTAAATTTCGGAGGAAGAACCAAGTCCGGGACTAGACTGAGTTCTGCGGCATCGATTTCATAGTAGTCATGGTCTCCTTTGACTACCTTCATTTAGTCCTCCAATTGTTTGATTTTTTCCTCCATCTTCCTCGCTTTGTCCTCTTAGTCCAAATTCGGTACATAGTAATAACCCGAATTGTTCTTAGGGTTAAATACAGAGGACGAGGGCTTCACTTTTGCAGTAGACGAGTCCCCTCGAAGTTCTGGTAAGATTTCAGGTAAGATAACCACTTGCGGGGTAGGTTGTATAGTTACCCCTTTCGGTGAACCTGCCCCAGGCGCATTGGTCTGTTGTATGCCAACTAACTTGGTAACGATCTGATCAACCAAGGACTCTTGGTTCTTTGTGATTATTTCCAGAGTATTTTGACTGCTCTGGTTTATCTTGTCTTCTAGCTCTTTATGTAGTTTCAACATATTCTACTCGATTTGTGTAATTCTGGCTTCCATCCTCTTCTTCTTCAAACGGGTGTTATGCGGATGAGGTGTGTCCAATGCTTGAGGTGGTGTATCCGATATTTGCTCCTTTTGATGAGACATGTTTATGTTAGTTAATGCGAATGTAAAGAAAAATGACAAAATGCAAAATATGTCTAGATGCATAATGCATGCAATGTTCGAGGCATTAATCCAAAAATGTGTCTGTTATTAGAAATAATCCTTATTGGGGACAAAAGTGTTTTATCTTTTAAGAGACAAAAAATATTCTGACAGCTTCTGACATGTTGACTAGTCTTCCGCCTTCATCCGTCACCGATTGAATAACCTGTCGAACCGCTCTGGCTTCTCTGGATGAACCGTGCAAATGACGAGTCGTTTGCCCCAAAAAAAGTCTCGAAGGACTGCACCTCCGGCATTTATCTTTTGTTGAGTCTGTTTCCAATGAATACGTCATTGGAGCCCTTAATTGATAGGACTTATGTGAAGTTCATTTGTCTGTTTCTTGAATTCGTCAGCAATGGTCTCCAATTTCAGTTATCGTTTTGCCATTGTCGTCTTTGAAGTGACTCCTAATATCAATGGCCTTCATATTGCCCCTGCAACCTCTGCCAGTAAGTTCTTCAAAGATAGGATTTCATTATGCTTGATGTAGACCCGGTTCATTCTGAGTCGTTTATAATGCACCAGAGTGATATACTCTTCAATTGTGGGTACCACGTCTTCTGGATTGAATATGACACATAGTCGCCATGTAGACTGTCCTCTGTATTTTCATCTCTTGTATTACAACCCCTTTGTCCATTAATGCAGATTATTCATGTTTAACAAACACATTTTTGGTAGATCAACACCTCTTTTAAATGATGCAAGTGATGAAAATAAAAGAAAAGAAAACATAAATGAAAAGGGTTAGTGAGATAAATCAAAATAATAAAAATAAAAAATCCTACCCCACATGATATCTACCCCACATGCTTTAATTCAAACAAATCCTAACCGCATATTTATCTAGTTCGCATGCTTTGAACAGAAAGTAAAGCAGGAAATAAAATCAAAGTAGCATAGGGTTTGGAATAAGGTTTTGGGGTGGGCTCTAATTCCCTGTACTCTCTCGGTTTATGTTCTAAAAAGGTACTCGAGTTCTTCTTGTCGGTGCCCCCTTAGGCTTGTCAGACCCTTATTCCTAAGCCTATTACAAGCTTATGTGGACTAAGTTAAACTCGAGAGGATACATTCCCTTATGCCCGCACGGTGAATAAATTCACACGAAGACATAAGGTATATGAATCCTGAAGGTTACTTGCTAGGCCCGCACGGTGAATAAATTCACACGAAAGCATCGCTTTCACTCCCACTTAAAAGGGGCTAGAGATGAAAACTTTGAAAAATCTGAAATCATTAAAAAACGTTAGTACAACTATTTATTTGAAAAATAATCAAAGGTAAATAGTTGGAATCGAATAAATAAATTTAAATTTACCATTTTCGCATAAAAAGATAACCGAAAATTAATTTCGGCCTGACTCACTTACCTGTCCCCAGTGGAGTCGCCAAGCTGTCGGAACCGCCTTTCGGTTAGGCCCGGAATTGGGCTTCGACTTGAATAATTGTTAGAGTCGCCACCGACCACTTTAAAATGAATTTAGGTGGGTTGGACACCATCTTACCTGATCTGCGTTGTACCAGAAACTTATCGGGTTCGGAAGTCGGTTACGGTCAAGGAAGGATTAGCACTCTTGAACCGCCCTTTCGGTACCAATTAATTTATCGATTGTCTTTAATTGTGAAAATTTAAAACTTAAATTAAAATTCAAAAACCCGATTCCAATTGCTTACCTTTGATCGATTGAAATTATTACTGAAAAAGGCAAAAAGAATGTTAGATAGGAAAATAAGTAAAAAAAAATAAATAAATGAAAAGATAAAAAAGGAAAAAATAAAATAAAAATAATAGTAATATAAAGAAAATAAATCAAAGGAAAAATAATAATAAAAATAAAAATAAATAAAACAAAGAAATTAAAATTAAATAAATAAGAAAAAATTATTTAAAAAGTAATAAAATGGAAACAATATGAAGTAAAAATAAATAATTCTAATAATAATTAAAAAATTAAATAATAAAATAAAATAAGAATTTAGAGGTCAAATTGCAAAATACGTAAAATATAAATGGGAACCAAATTGAATCAATTGAAAATCCAGTGGCCAAATTACACATGGTGATTGAAATGAATTACGACTCAAAATATTAAGGACGACGAAAAGGATTTAAAAATCCTATATTTGCAACCCCAGTCCCTCGTATATAAATGGGCATAAAGACCCATTCCCACTCATTTCTCACCATTTTCACTCAAGCTTCTTCTTCTCCAAACAAGAGAAGCTCTCGACCAGCCCCTCCCCTGGCGAAAACCGGCCTCCGCCTGGTGACCCGTTCCACCATGCAGCCGTCGCTCCGGCCGCCATCGCCGGCTGCCGGACAACCCCCAAAACCTCTCCAAATATGCTTCTCGTCACCCCGAATACAAAACCAAGACCCAAATCGCCTAAAACTATCCCGAACTAAGTAGATCTAGCGCGGAAGGTTTGTCCTTTTTACCTTCTTCGTCGGTGACCGTCCATTTTCCGATGAGAGGCCTTTGGCCGTTTATGTCTTTGCTGCCTTTGGTTTTTTTAGTGGTTGTATTTGTTTTTTTTTCACTTTTTTCGTGTTGCTTTAATGAGGTTTTCTGTTTTGTTGGGTACGATGGTTTTGTGGTTATGCCTATGTTGGCTTTTTGTGTTTCTCGATGTTTCATCGTGGTGTTGATGGTGGTTATGTGTTGTTTTGGGCTCGATGATGTTCTCCTGATCTTGTGGCCTGACTTTCGTTTGTTAGCAGTGGTCTCCCCTGTTGGCCTCACTGGGGGCTTTTTATAGCCCCGGTGTTGGTTGTTTGGCTCCCGAAAATAACGGGATGTGGGTTGTTGCTTGTTTCGATCTTCTCGTTCGTGGTACCGGCCGCCTCGGGATGGTTCAGTCCCGTTGGTGCGACCGAAATGTGCGCTGGGCGTTGACTGCTTGGCTCTATGCTTCTGTAACCTCCTATGCGACGTTGTGACAAGACTGATATTAGGGTTGTAAAAACGCTAAACCTAACCGAGCTGGATCAGGCCCAATATTGAACCCTGGACTTGGACAGATTAAACCCCGTTTAGACCCTAACAAAAATAAATTAAATTAAATTACATTAGATTAATAAAATGAAATAAAATAAAATAAATATTAATAATAATATAGATTATATAATATATGTTTCAAAAAAAATTTAAACTATATATTATATTTAAAAACGTTTTTCAAAACTATATATTATATAGTTTTCAAAAATGATTTTAAAAATATTATATAAGCTTTCCAAAATGTTTTTTTAAAACTATATATTATATAAATTTTCCAAAAATGTTATTTTAAAAACTAAATATTATAGTTTCAAAATGATTTCAAAACTATATTTTATATAATTTTCAAAATGTTTTAAAACTTACATATTGTATATAAATTTTTAAAAAAACATTTTAAAAAACTATATAATATACATTTCAAAAAATATTTTTTGAAAACTATATACTATATTTTTTGAAAAACATTTTCAAAAATTATACTATATTATTATAATAAAAATAAATAAATAAAAATCTCAAATTCAGACAAAAATGAGTGTCTACATTATGTAAGTGTAATACAAAAATTAAGAAAAATAAGTATCCAAATTATACCTATATTTTTTTTTAAATATTCTTTAGGCCCTCTTTTACCAAATCGAAAAAAGCTATAAATTTCACGTACATATTAGACATTAATCATATAATATGGTGGCTACTTTATGTGAGGACGTTGACGTAAAATATACACTTGGTTACAACAAAGGCGAGAATTTCTGGGGATTTTGGTACCAAAGAAAGAGAGCATTTTTTAATGCTTTCAAGTATTTGATCACTGCTGCTAGTCAACCACATCACTGCTGAAAAGCTCGAACTCTTTGGCATCAAGAATCAGTTTCCTGATGGAAGAAAATGTGCCCATGATCCCCACACCCGTGAACACAAAGATGATGGACATGTTGACCCAGTAGGTGAGGGTTGACCTTGAGGGCTTGAAAGTCATGTTGTAGAGAAGCATGGGGAGGATGAAATCCAGCGGTATGAATCCCATGGCGCCGACTACGCCGCTTATGTCGCCGAAGAACGGGAGCATTGCCGCCATGAACCCGCAGAATATCACATACAATGACCGGAGAATTAGCCTCGGTATAAGGTTCCTTTTCGAGAACTTACCTTGCTTCACATCAGCTGATTGTTTTTCCATGATTTCATAAGCAACTTGCGAATAAACCTATAGTTTTGTATTGGACAAAGAATGTGACCTCAATGCAACTTAAGGCCAAGAACGGTACATGGACTGAAAGAATGGCTTACCAAGCCAATAGCAAGGAGTTGCAGGAGAACGAAGATAACTGCAAGGCCAAGAACAGCGGTTGGAGCCAGGGCAGGTCCTTCATCTGGCATCAAGCCCTTAAGAATGTTCGAGTTAGATTCGTTGCCGAATACCCAGTATCCGGAGACCGCAACCGAGTAGAATGTAAGGAACGCTACGGCGTAACACACCAGCAGTCCTTTTACCATCTTGCCTGTAGCAGGTGGAGACAAAGTAGCCTATAACAAACAAGAATGTGTTCAGATGAAAAGCAAGGAGAGCGTTCATATCAAATATGAGAATTCATGTAAGACTCGAAATTACTTGTATTTCGGGAAGTATCCCATTCCCGAAAATTGCAGCGATTATGGACATGGAAATGAAGGCACTAAACACCCTTGATGAACTTGAAGGTTCCAAGGAGTAGTCCTTATGGGGGGCATTTTTGGATAGACCTGCATGTCAACACCAATAATAAAATGAAGAGAGATCTGCACATAAAAGAATGGTAGAAACTATTATGTCTTTAACACAAAAGGCAGAAATCAAACAACAATAGAATGGAGTAAATTTACATTTTGACACTTCATAAGTAACAATATCCTTAAGATATCTACTTGTTTGACATTAGCTCCTCCTTTCAGTAAATTGACCATTACAAGTGAGTTTGTCCTCTGCTTCTATTTGGAGTCCCAATAAGTTCAAAGTTCAAGTGCTTTCTTAAGAAAGAAGTAACATGTTATCAAATGTCTACCATTGCTAGGGCCTGGATTAAACCTGATGTTAAAAGGTTCACAGCAATCAGCATTGAATACCGACATGCTTGTCGGTACGAAATCTAAACTAGTCAAATTATCTTCTTTCTTCTTCAAGCAAGAGAGATGGCATTCCATATAGAGCATTTTAATGATATAATAAAAATACAGACATCGTCTGGCAAAATGAGAACACCGTCTGCCATATAATCATGTCCAATTTTCTTTTCTTCCAGGATACTACATGGATAAGAGGGTATAAACCAATATTTGAAAGCAGGTGAATGATTTGTGTACCTGCATGAATACAAGCACCAACCACAAGGAAACTGTACCCCAAGCAGAGAAGAAGAGAAGCAAAATTGATATGTCTGAGGGAGTGGAAGGAAGGAAGTTGGGAGAGAAATATCATCACCACTGTCACCATAGCTATAAACTCATAAAGCTTCAACGATCCATTTGGAGAAAGGTTTTCATACATGATCTTTCCACAAACCAAAACAAACCAAGTCACAACCAGTCAAGAAGAGCAATACATGCTAATGAGTAATAACCAAGAGTTGCAGACCAAATTTTTTACTCAAAGCTATTCTTCTGATTCTAACATTTATAGCTCAACATACAAGTCACCATCATCAGACTGGAGCTAGCCACTGGACCATACTAGAAGATGGATCATAAATGATTTGTAAGTTACCTTTTATCTGTCCTTGAAAAATACATTATCTTGAACATTGAAACATAGAAAGATAAAACTTGCCGTCATGTGTCATATTCAGACTTCAAAACTTTTAAATGGAATTAATAGCTGATGGAAAGATCATACCTTAAGGCATTCCCCTGCAAGCAAAATTGCTCCTATTCCAACCCCCGTATTTATAGCAGTTTGGATGAATATGACGAAATAATACATCCCACCAGACCCTGCATGAAAAATTAGCATTTACTTAACATTTCAGACATGCTAAACACACATAAAATTAACTAACACACTGTTAATCTTTATGCTAAATGAACATATTATATACTTTCAAAAACTCTTTGAGACTTACCACCCAAACCTAAGATCACGTGTATATCAAGAGACTTGCCAAAAATCGAAAGGGAAAATAGTCGACCTTTTCTTTTCCTTCTAGGAATGATCGAGGGACTTTAAATATGGCTATAAGACAGTAACAGTTTTCCATAATTATTAATTAATAAGTTGCCCTATTTATATGGTGGTGGCTACCTAAAACGTCAGCGGCGAGTTCACGGAAACGGATATGGCGGCGGCCAGCTTTTTCGCAGTGCTCGAGCACCCTGGACATGAGATAGTAGGAGTAGAAGGTGACACATCCCAAGACCGTCAAGCACAAGAAACCCAGTCCCCAACCCAATCCCCTGAAGGCGTACGGCAGCGTCAGAATCGTGGGCCCAACGATCGCCGTTGTCAGATGAAACCCAGCGTGCCACCACTTCCCTGCGAGAAAAAAAAGACCCAAGAAATAAATTTGCTTATATACGATACACTGCTTGGCCGGGTGATCATATTTTTATAAACATGTCGTGCTTCCGATTCTTCACCTTTTGATTCAAGAACGAAGGCTGCTCCGGCGTCGGATTCCAGTCGGGAATCCGGGAAATTATCTCGTACAGGAGGGTCCGCCATCGACGGAGCCCAAGTTTAGCGTAAGATTGAAGTAAGAGAAGAGAAGAAAAGGGTGAGAATACGTTCTTTGAATACAACGAATGGTGGCGGCAGCAGCTAAGCTCGGCCGCAGATGCCTTTAAAAACTAAAAAGAATCAACTATATCTATACTACTATTTTGTATTAACATCAAGGTACTATTATATTCTGAATATCAATAAATAATGAAATGAACAATGTCCGAGGGATGTGAAATTACTATACAGTCATCACAAGTACGAAGTTGAAGATGAATACGGACAGGGGTTATTTGGTCATTCGGAATGAATTATTGGAAGGGTTATTTTCACTTGTATGAATTACGTTACCCAAGGAGAAAATAAAGAAAGAAACCTAATAGTAGCTGCTGTGCTTATTACTCCTTGCATCTTGTTTCAATCAATATTATACACAATTATACAACTGTTAAATCGACTAAAGTACAATAAACGAAATGTATTAAATAATCTCAATAATTAAAAAATATTATTTTTCGTACATGTCTCGAGTTCGAACAAGTTTATATGTAAAGTATATGTGTTATTAATCGTTAAAAGTTATTATGAATATATACTATTTTATAATCATTTAAAACTATTAAAAAATACAAATAAACATATTAATAATAGAAATATATCTGATCTAAGACAGCAATAATCTGAATATAACATACATAATAAAAATTAACTCAAAATAAAATCTAAAGATAGACATTTAAATGTGATAAAAATGTAGACCGTCTTTTTTCACATCAATAAAAAATGTCATATTAAAATATTTTATTTTTTAATAAAAATATGGAGATTTATTTGTATCACTCTAAAGGGCCTGAGGATAGTCAGAGCCGAACACAAATCGATCATTACGACCTAGAGCGGATACAATTAGAGACGAACATATGAATTTATATTAAGAAATTCGAACCTAAAAGATTATATTAAAAATTTTAAGAAATATGAAACTAAAATTTTGAGGGTGTTAAGTTAGATAATTAATACAAAATAAAATAATATATAAGAAAATTTCAAATTTTCCGAAGGTGCAACATCCCCCCCAACAACCTTTTTGATCCATCCCTATGACAACCTTATTTGCAGACCAAGAGATGTAATTGAAAAAGATAAAATTCTATTCTACCTCTTCTAAAAGATGTTAAATATTTAACATCTCTTCAAAAGTTGTCACTTATCACATTACATCTGATAGACTCATATAATTTATCAAAATCAAAATTATCACAAAACTGATCATATCCACCTATCATATAAGTTTATTGGTAACCATAACAATCTTAAACCTGACAAAAGATCTTTTCTATTTTCTGATGGAGATAAAATATCGGGATACCAACTAAAATCGTTTCGTCACAATCTACGACTCTCCACTTAAACTATAAAGACGATAGTGTAAAACATAATCAATCATGATTTTATAATAATGACAGATAACCCTAAAAGACTAATCAATAATTTTAGGATTTTTAATTTTGAAATGAATATTCGACTTTTCTCTAAAATAATTTGATTAATTAGATGGATTGAGTAATAAATTTTCCATACTTATTAGGGCAAATTAACTATCTGGTCACTCATTTATTACTTAATCTCTGTTTTAGTCACTCATCTATTATTGTTTCTAAAAGCATATATAATGTTACGCTTTATTTCTATTTTAGTCATCCACCATTAAATAAATTAACGATGATGTTAACTTTTCATTTTTAATTATTTTTCAATATTGACGTGACAAAATATTATGGTGTCACATCAACATCACTGTTAATTTTTCAACATCGGATGATCAAAATAGGAACAAAACGTAATGTACAAATGTTAGATATGATTTTGAAAAAATAATAATTGAGTGACCAAAGAAAAAACTAAGTAATAAGTGTGTGACCAAATAAATAGTCTACTCTAATTAGTAATTAATAAGTTGCCCAACTTCTACGCTTTTCAGAATCATATAACAACCGATAATTTTGAAAATTATATATATAATGTTTAGTACTTATTATCACTTTTATTCTGTTTTGGTCACACAATTATTTTTTTTAAATTATACATAACGTTACATTTTGATTTTCTTTTGACCATACGTCAAAAAATTAATGGTGATCCTGGTGTGTCACCGTAAAATAATGACATGTCTCATTAAAAAATAAAATATATCATGCCAGCAGTTTTATTAATTTTTTAACAGTATGTAGTCAAAATATATCGTTAGACATGATTTTGAAAAAATATAGTTTGATGACTAAAATAGAATAAACGTGATAGGTAAAGTACTAAATGCATAGTTTATCCAAAAACTAATAATAGCTGGTTTGGCTAAAAATGGAATACATTAAGCACTAGATTGTTCGTCTCTAACGGCAACAGCTACAACCACGGGAGGGGGAGACAAGAGCTATTCTTTTTCTTTTTTTTATAATTACTTGTATCTGATTTATTAATCAATTAAATCGAATGAGATACCCTAGAAACAAGAGGGAGACAAGAACTATACTTGCAAATAAGTTTATCACAACTCATTTCGTATGTCTGTAGTTACATTTTGTTCCCTTCTAACAAATTTCAAACGGACCTCCCAATCTTCTTAAATAAATCGTAAAATATTGTCCATGAGTTAACTAAAATGTTACTTTTTTTCATAATATTTTTAGTTGAACCTAAAATATTATGTTGTTTATAATATTTTAGATTGTGTATTTCCTTAACATTATATTAAATTGTTGTATCATAACTATTCACTTTTAACCACTTGAGACAAGGTCTTCTCCACTTTGATTCAGCTGATTCTCATGTCAACATGTAGTTTACTTGTCCAAGTTGGGGAGAATAGCACCACAAGATTTTTCTCCATAGTCTTAAACCATCCTCCATAGTCTCCGTTTTTTCCCCATATGGGGACTGCTGAAAATGAATTTGTTTTTGCTTCTTTAAAAGTTCTAACAAAGATAACAAAGAATAAATAATAAGCAATTTCAATAATCTTCTAAAAAAAAATCACCTGAACGATTCATGTTTGTTACTAACTAGCGATGGACCTAGACCGGCGGTGTGGGGGCAATTGTCCCTACAATTCTAAAATTATTATATATTTTAGATTTTTTCTATAGAAAATTTGTTTTCGTCTCCTAAAATTTTATAAGTTAAGGTTTGTCCTCCTAAAATTTTATAAGTTTAAGTTCACGACAAATAACTTAAAATCATACCTGATTTCACATTCTTTTGTTGCTACACATTTTCCAAGGATATGATCAAAGCCTTCATCACGATTCATATAAATTACGCAGATATGTTTTCTTTCCTTGAAAATTTTAAATTTTCATATAATTTAAATAAAAATTTAAATTTAAATTATATGAAAATTTAAAATTTCCAAGGAGGTAACACCTCGATTTATCTCTAAATGCACTCCATATAATTATAATTAAAATAAATCGATATCATAGTCAATTATATATATATACATGTTATGAAAATCAACTAAAAGTAAAAATAAGTAGATTAATAGTAAAAGTATAATTAAACTAATTCTCTTTATCTTTTATTGTTTTCGTACCAAAGATTTTTAAAGGTTAATTCATCATCTCTTGATGGTTTTCAGTTGATCGATCAAATCTAACAAACTATTTTACGATTTTTTGATGATATTGTGTAAATTATTTTTTACTTGTTTGATACACTATAATTAATTTTATATAAAATAATTTACGTAAAATGAATTAGTTGAAAATTAATTTATCTAAAATGAATTATTGTAAAAAGTTTCCAAAAAATACTCTACGGTGTTTGGATAATGCAATGTAAGTCATTTCTAGTTGATAGATTTTTATATTATAAATATCAAATATAACAAATTGTTATTTTTTAAATATTAGATTAATTTAGTCAATATTATTATTAAAATATTATTAACAAATATTTTAATAATTAATATGTTAATTAAAATAATACTAGAATATCATATTAATAATAAATAATATTCTCTTTATTAATTATTCAAAAAATATTTCTAATAAAAATATTAAATAGTATTAATTATATTCGTGATCTATTATATAATTGATTATATAATAATATAATATTATTAAAATTATATTATGTATATATTTTAAATATTTTAATAATTAATATTTTCATTAAAATAATATTAAAATATTATATTAATATTAAATAAATAAAAAATAATATTATTTTGAGTGCTTATACTTTGAAGTGAAAAGTTAGAAAAATATTTTATGGAAAATAAGATGGCAACACATTTTATAAAAATACAAAGAAATTAGAAAAATGGATTTCATTTAGGAAAATCAATTACAACTATTAAACACTGGAAAATATTTTCCTTAAAACCAATTACAACTATCAAACACTGAAAACATTTTTCAGCTACCAAACACAAAAATGAGAAAAATATTTTTTGAAAAATGTTTTCCAGCTATCAAACACTCTAAGACAACAATAATATAAATATAATCCATACACAATAAAAATTAACTCGAAATAAATTCTAGACATTCGTAGTTTAAACACGGAAAATTTTAAATTATCTTTTTTTATAACCATCGATATTCAATCTATTAGTCGAAATCTGGATCGGGTATTGCAGAGGTGAAAACGATAATTCTAACTCAGTTTGTCCCATTTGTAAATGTCAAAATTCGAATATCTAATCTTATTTAGAGGATTTAATGTCTCATTCCATTAAACTAACTGATTGTTGGTAAATTATATTTTTAGTTCACATAAATAATTTTGTTTTCATACTAAAATATTATAATTTTTTAAAAGAATATAAAAAAATTATTTTCCAAAAGAGGATGTAATTGGAAAAGATACAAAGATGTTTAGATGAAAGAAGTTTGAAATGGCTAGGAAAAAATCACTTTCAACTATAATATCATTGTGCCCTTTGTTTCGGCAGAGCTTTAAGGCTTCGATGATCGCTTGTACCTCTATGTAAATGATATAAAATATATTAAGTTCGACTCAAATTTTTAACGAGTCAAAACGAATTATTTGATGTTCAATTCAAAAAGTTTGCGAGTAATTCGAAAAAAATAATATATATTAATTTTTTAGACTTTTTGATTAAATTATTAATAATATTAATATTTATATATAAATATATTTAAATACAATATAAAAACTTTCACGTACATAGAAAAAACTTAGTTTTCTTTCATTGGTTTGCCGCTATCTCTTTTCTTTTTTGTCTTTGTTGATCAACGACTATACCAACTTTAATATTGGTTGTCGACCGTCGGTGTTCTTTATTTTCTTTTGATTTTTGATTTTCAATAAGTCTGTATATGTTGCACGTTTTCATTTGCCTTTATGACACGTTTTCTTATGTTTTTTGGCATGTTTTTGGTTCTGTAGTCGTTTTTTCTTTTATCTTTTTTCTAATGGTTAATTTGATACTATCACTTCTGATCAAGATGATATCTATATGGTATCTTGTGATTTTTCCCTGCTTTGGACCCTCGGATTTAATTTGGATACCCAATTTGCGTTCGTGAATAGTTTTTCACGTCGTTCGAGTATGATTTGCGGTTTGTCAGTGGTCTTTCAATAGCTTGATCCCTTTTGTGGTTCGTTTGTCAATGCGATCATATCTGTTTGTATCTATCTTTGTTCGAGTTTCTTGGTTAGATTTAATATTTCCTTGTATGATCCTTATGTGATCTTACGTCACTAGTTTTGTTTCAATGATTTTAAGAAAATTTTCTAATTATGTGCTTAATTTACGATTGTGATTTTAAACATTTATTATAATTTGGGATATTTTATATTTTGAATAAAATTACTTGCTTTTATAAAAAAAAAACTTTCATGTATTTAGTATTCAGGTTCAAGCTCGAGTTTGAGTTTCAATCGAACTAAATCTACAATATTTTTGACTTCAAGTCTTTTCGAGCTCAAGTCGAGCTTCAGATTTTTATTTCTGGTCGAGCTTGAAAACTTTAAGCTCGCGAGCTTTTGACTCAACTCGAGCTTTAATTTTTTATTTAGAGTTAAAATCGAACTGGACAATTTAAAACTCATTTGTTTTTGAGTCGTGTCAAACTCAGTTTTACACTTTTCTAATAGAACCAAGCCCAATAATACTTGAACTCGACTGGCTCGTTTACCTCCCTAACCCCCCTACATTTTGATACGGCTGCATAAGGCTACCCTACACTCGGGCTTCATGATCTCTAACGACGAAGAAACTACCTTGAAACTATTGAATTAAGAGACAGCGGATTTGATGTTGAAATGTATAATTTTGGGACCAAAAATTAGGAAAGGTACATGAGGCATGCAAATGTAGTAAATATGCATTTTAAGGTACAACTTCTCAGCTTATCTATACAGTATTCACTGAGTTTTAGAATCCAAGGAATGAAATACAGACAAGTACGATTATCTTAAAATTTTCTATCCAGGGAAAGATGAATAAGCATCACCTGAGGCTTGCCATTGTCAAAATTTCCGAGAAAAACCAACCTCCAAAATGGCTCGGAAACGTATTTTATTTAACCCCGAACCACCATCTCCATAATCACATCATTCCAGAAGTCCATTGGTCCAGGTAAACACCAATGAAGACAGTCGTTTTGAACCACTGCGGTTTTGTTCTCCGCAAACGGCTGAAACTGTCGGTATGGACCCGGATGACCATCTGGTCTCATTAACAAGAGATTTGTGAAGTCGAGAAGCTTAAGATTCACCTCATTTTTACCAGCTTTTGCAGCTGCCTTCTCAAACTCTTCTAATTCGACGTCCCGTAGAATTCGGTTCAAGTCCTTTATTTTAGTCTCCCCTTCTTTGGCCGGTGTTGTCTTCGGACACTTCCCTCCGTTATGCCATTCCCCGTTCTCAAAGTGATCCGGTGTGGATGTTCTGAAAAAGATCAATCCCTTGTGCTTCGAGTTTGCAATGAAGTCCATGACATAGTGGAGAGTTTTGTTGTAAGCATAGACAAATCCTAATTCGGTCAGGTTCTTTCCCGGACATATATGGCAGCCGACTTTCGTGTCATTCTCATGGTAGATTGCAGCCTTGAGAAACCATTTCCCGGTCGAGATTATCATGTAATCTAGGCTCGGGTAGAGATCCGTCCATGTCTTATCAAGTTTGTCCAGATGAAGCTGAACCTCAGAAGTAGAGACGCCATCGTTATCTTCGAAAATAGCAGCCTTTACAAGAAAAGGAGACCAGATATTTGATACTGTGAAATTGTACGACTCGAAATGCCATCTCTTTGATTTGTACTCCTCATCATGGTAAACTTCAACAGGTCGTTCAACCCGAATGTTTTACAAAAAAAACGTCAACATCGTTAATAACCCGACAACAGAAAGAACGCATTATGAAGAAGAAAGATTCGAAAGTCAACAGTTTGATGCTAGGCATCAATTGCAGAATAAATTTCTTCTAATCAAAATCTCAAGAAAAAAGATCAAAATCCAAGGACCAAAAGGAACTTGGCAAACCTTATCAACCCCAAAGTGACTTTTCACAACAATTTCCAGATAACCATCTAGATTTGGCTCAAGAAACTTATACAAACATGGCAACAGAAACTCGAGGGAGCCAGATGTATGACAGGGTTATTAGCTACGGACAACAACACAAGCAAGGCTCATCTATTTGAACACAAGGATACATAAACGAGATAATGCATATCGGCTATTTGCGTGTATTATAACGGGATGGTGATGGTTATCTGCAGGAGCTTTTCAGTATCATGAAATGCAATCCACGACAAGCAAAGCACATAAGCATGTTCATGAACAATCTGCGAACCATTAAAAATGCAGAGCAAACAATTTCACAGGATTTGATAAAGTCCCCAAATGTCGAGATCTTTTTCATTTAACACCGAACAGCATGCTAACACGCCCACCAGCACATCAACTAGTGAACATTAAGTAACCAAAAAAAAAAACTACTTAGAAATGTAGATGCAGTTATCACAAGAACAACGATGCAACAAAATAGCATAGCTTTCTAAAGAATCGAATGATAATCCTGTCCAAAGTTCAGAAATTAATAAGCTCAAAGACATTAGGGCAACACTTGAAATAGGTTGTGGAAGCAAAATGCAAAATAATTTTCACACCAAGACAAACTCATCACCATCTAAATAAACATGTCAGTAATATACAAGCATGAACATACGGGATATGATAAAACGGCAAGTCGAAACCGGCGAAACAACTTCCATTTCTTCTTTATACTAAAGCAAAAGACAGACATTGTTGAAACGCTTACTGTGGAGAGCATGCATAACAATGACTGCACATGGTTGCGAGATATCGAATCACCGATCAAGGCCCACGCTTTATTCCTCATCAACTTAAGAAACATCTCGGCATCGAATCGAGGTAACCGACAGTCACGCGGCTTCCACCTCCAGTGTAGATAGCCCGAATCAGGGCGGCCGTTCCGCATACAATTCTGATGACCTTCGATCATGGGACAGCTCTCGTTGGTGTAGATGGGGCCTGAGGGATTGGGAATCCAATCCCCTGTAAAGAGATCACACTTCTCTATAACAATATCTGGTGCAACCACAAGTGTAAACAGTTTAAGCCACTAAACCAAGAGAATCAACAAAATCCACTGCATTCTGAACCACAAAAATCAACTTCTGATCAAACCCCATCAGAGTTCTCAGTCTTTTAAATGAAAAAAACGAAAACAAAATCACAAACAGTAGATCTGCAGATCTCAGATTAAGAACTCTACTTACAGCTGATTCTACACCAATGAAACTTAACAGGGAAACAGAAAAAACAGAGGAGAGATGGGAATTTGGTTACCTAGAGGTACTTGGTCTTCATTTTCGGGCATTCCGACAGTGACGGGAGGATTAAAGTCTGGTTCTTGAACATGTTGTCTCCCAAACATGGGGGATTGGAAATCAGCAGCAAATCCATTGGAACGAAAAAGGAGGAGCCTAAAAGCAAAACCCAGTAAGAGAATGGAAATTGCAAGCTTTACGAGCAAGTGTTGGTCCTTGTTCAGAGACCATGAGTTGCAGTTAAATCTCATTTTATTTCCCCCCCTCGCTTTGGCTTCGTTTTGTCTTCTTTTCTTTTCTGGAACCTGAAGCAACTGATATCCGGGTGCTTGTCTGAAATTGGGTCGTAAGCCGAAATCTAAAATAATTGAACCAGAAACTCAGAAGACCGACAGTACTTGTAACTTATTATTTACAGGTTATATTTTAGGGTAAACTACATCAAAGATCCCTAAACTATGCTCAAATAATTATTAAAAGTTATCAAACTGCTACAAAAGATCCTTATAAGTAGGGGTGAGCGAAACTCGACTCAGAAAAATCAAAATTTTTCACTCGATTTGACTCAAAAAAATTTAAATAAAGTTTGAACTATATAGTAATACTCGAATAACTTAAAACTTTTAGTAATTAGTGAATTGTTTTTCAAGTTTGAGTTGTCTCTCAAATCTACATGAAACATGCATATAACATACGAAAAAAATATAAAGAAATATATATGTATATCGATTATAGTAATAGAAATTCAATTAAATTAAAATTAATTAGTACTATAACATTATAATTATTTACACTTAAATTTAAAAAAGAACACAAACAACCTCGAATAAAAAATATTTCAAATAAAAATAATAATTATCATATCGACTAATTTAAAAAAACAACTTGATTCAATACGATCGAATAGTCACCCATATCATAATATTACAAAATGATCATTAAATTTATTGAACTGTTATAAAGGATTTATTAAATTTATAAAATTATCACAAAATAATTATTAAATTTATACAATTGTATGTTCATAAAAAGCATTGGGATTATTTTATAATAATTTGACCAATTTTTTGATTATTTTATAACATTTAAAAGTTTAGTGACTGAAAAGATTATATGAGCATAGCTTAAGGATCTCTAATATAATTTACCCTTTATTTTATAAGGGTAATGTGTTTTTTATTTATTTATTCATTTTTTACTTTTGGGGTTTTCGGGGGATATCTTACCGTCTTCATTTGTTAATTAATTTTCCGGGGGGATTTTTAATTAATTTTTCAATTATTAAGTAATTATTAGTATTGGTTAACTTGCAATATATAATTATTTCCGCATGTGACGGATATCTAACACAATGTATTACTGGTTAATAATGGTAGTTTCATGGGCAACTAATTATGAACTAAAAGGTGGACTGCACATAGTTTGGGTTCAAGAATCATGATTTAATATACTAAAATTTAGTTACTTTCACAAATTAAATTAAGTAGTCCTGTAAACGAACCGAACGCACACGAACGAAGATATGTTCATGTTTGTTCATTTAATAAATAAACGAACATAAACGAACACGAACATAAACGAACAAAATATTTTTTGTTCATGTTCGTTTATTAAGGAATATAACTTGTTCATGTTCGTTCATTTAATAAATAAACGAACACAAACATAAACGAACACAAACATAAATGAACACGAACATAAACATTGGAGACCCTACCTAGGGGTGTAAACGAGTCGAGTCGAGCTCGAGTATTGCTGAGCTCGACTCGAACTCGAAAACTTTTAAAGTCAGCTTGACTCGACTCGAAAACTCGTGAGCTTAAAATTATCAAGCTCGACTCGAACTCGAAATATAATATTGAAACTCGACTCAAACTCGAAAAGGCTCGAACTCAAAAAAAAATTAAGAGCTCGATTATTGGATTCTTGAGTTCAAAGTAAGCTGACTTGAGTTGCTGGATGATCACTATTTACTTGTAAATTCGAATACTCCATTATATATGAAATAAAAGAAGATTATTTGAGTAGAAGAAACGGTGATTAATACTTAACATCCCTTCCGGAATCCATCACCTTTGGACTTGGTTTCGAAAGCAACCGGTTTCTGGGATTCCTCTTTGCTCATTGGATAACCAGTTGGTGGCGTAGTCAAATAGGGTTCCGGCGCAGTGGATGTTGACGGTGCTGGGTATGCAGCTTATGGATCGTTCAAAAAGAATTAAACCATGTTAATATTGTTGGGTTTTCCAAATAAAATTGGGTTAATTATGGAGTTGGTCATCAGAATATCAGATTAATTAATATTTTTAAGATACTTACAAATTAGTCACCAAAATTGATTTAAGAAGATTGGCTTAAACATAAATGAATGAACATAAACGAACATAACCGAACAAACATAAACGAACATAATTGAACTAACATAACTGAACGTTCACGAACGTAAATGAACGAACGAGACATATGTTCATGTTCGTTCATTTAATTAAACGAACACAAAATCTTGTTCATGTTCGTTCATTTAATAAATAAACGTACATAAACGAACTTCCCGCCGCACGGTTCACGAACGGTTCACTGAACGTTCAGTTCATTTACAGGCCTAAAATTAAGAAATGCTTTTAATTGTTATTTAAAAAATTAAATTTAAATAACTATGATATATTGCCATTTTTAATTATTTGTTCATATAAAATTAAAAAAATTCAATTATTCTTTGAACGTTAAAGTGATTATAAGGCAATATCTATTTAAAACGACATTCGTTTTAAAATAATAAAATTTTCACCAAAACAACGTCATTTTGTATCTATATAACAACTCATTTTAATGTTGTTAACTATTTAATGGTCGAATGACAAAAAAACCCAATATATTAAGTTCAATGAAGAAATTAAAAATTTGAAATACATTAAGTAAAATAAGAGAGAATAAAGTTCAGTTACTAAATTTGTAATTTACCCAAACTTTTATATTCCTTCTAATTTATTTATGTTTGTATCGCGCAAGACATCTTAACAGCCCACACCTTAACGCATATTTTAATGGTTATTTAATAATACTATGCTTTATGGTTCACCAACTCTGGACTAATGGACCGCTCGAGTAATATTTTTCTTTCACGTTTTAATATGTAAGGAAATAATGAATTTATTTTATACGTAAAATTTACAGTGTTGTTATAATTTAAATTAATAAATACTGATCATTTTGAGATTTTTATTTAAAATTTTATTCGTATTTTTTAATTTTATACTTTTTTATATTATAATAAACTATTTCAAAATTTAAATATTTTTATTTTGATACTAAGCCTAGAGTAAGTATATGCAGTCCAAAATTAGGTGTCATTACAACACAGCAAAACAGCGGTCAACTTAGTAAATTGTCGAGGATTCAGGTGCTTTCAAATCAAGCAATAAATTCATTTAGGGTATGTTTGTTTGTCATAAAATGAATTACAGAATTGGTTTTCCCCGAAATTTCGTGTTTGTTTCATGTAATTTATTTTTCGAAAAATATTTTCCCGTGTTTGTTTTACATAATTCGTTTTCCGGAAAATGTTTTTCAGTGTTTGGTTGGAGGAAAACTGGTTGGTCAATGTAAAATATTTTCCTGGTCAACATAATTTCCTTTGTGTTTTCTGGATCCGTAAGTCATTTTCCGAAAGTCATTTTCTGAACCTTTTACTTCAAAGAATAAATACTCAAAATAATTTTATTTTATGAATTAAATAAAATATTTTAATATCATTTTTATCAAAATATTAATTATTAAAATATTTAAAATATATTTATTAATATTTATAATAATATAAAATAATATTTTTAATAATATAATAAAATAATCAATTATATTATAATAATATAAGATATTATATTTTTATTTTAATAAATATATAATAATTTTTTATATATTTAATAATGAATAATATTATTTATATATTTAATATTAATATAATAATCTAATAATATTTTAATAAAGATATTTAAAATTTACTAATTAATATTTTAAAATATAATATAACACTATTACTTTAATAAATAATTAATATAATTTATAATATTTTTATTTCACTAAAATATACCAATATTAATATTTTTATTAATAAAATTATAAAAATAATATTTAATAATAAATAAATTATTTTAATATTTTAAAATAATAATATTAAATTTTATGATAAATAATATTATTTATTGTATTTAATATTTGTAATAAATAATTTTTAAAAAACTCATCAACTATTGGAAAAAATGTTTAAATAACATCTTTTAAACATCATAAAACGTTTTCCATATGTTTTTTAGAAAAATATAATTCATTTTACGGAAAATATTTTCCGGAAAACGTTTTCAAGAAATGTAATTCATTTTCCAGATTTCAAATTCCAGTTCATTTTCCAGTAATTCAAATTCCAATAATTCAAATTCCAGCAATTCATTTTCCAGAAAACCAATTACAGCAAAACAAACAGACCCTTAATGTTGAGGGATGCAAGAGAGTGGAGACTATTCGATCACGTTTAGTAGAGTTATCCGTAGCCTGCTTTAAGCGATAAATAACTTGGTATCGTTTAAATAAGTCACAAGTTCGAGTCCTTATGTATGCAAAAAAATCGTTGTTGGGAGACTCATCTATCAAAGTCATATGGATCCGGGTCGGTCCAGATTAGTCAAGGTGAAACCTTAGAAACTGAAAGGACAACCGAAAAAAAATTAGTAGAGCTAATAAATTTTTTTAATCGTCAAGTTAATAAGTTTATTTTAGGATTTAAATTTTATTTGAAGTTTTTTAAATTTAAACTCAAATTTAATTATAGATATCTATAATATTTATAATGTGGAATGAATTAGTCCAATTTAACAACTTTTTATAATCATTTAATTATTTTTTTCACATTGCAATATTATATAAAGTATATAAATGGTACTCTGACTATGAGGAGTTACTTTGTTGAGTCATTGACTATTAATATTTACACATATGTGTCCTTTTCAGTTAAAAATTTGGCGACAATTTGAGTTGTACATTAATCTGCTGACTGAGATATAATGAAATATGATCTCATAATCTCAAATGACTATCATATCTCAGTCAACATGTTAACATTCAACTCAGCTGGCCATTAACTTTTTAATAGAAAAGAACGAGTTTGAAATATAATAAATTATCGAGTGACTATTTTATAACTTTTTTTAGTCAAGGGACTCAACAAATCAACTCTATAGTAGAGAGACCATTTTATAACTTTTAATAATCAAAGGACTCAATAAAATAGTATCTTATAGTCGGGGACCATTTGTGTACTTTACCCTATTATTTAACCGATCAAGTATCATCTAAAATTATAAAATATGTTCACAAATTTACTTTTTTTAAAAATGTATTTTTGGGAGAAAGCATCAGTAAGAGTACGAAGGAGTAAAAAATTACATTAAAAATCAAATATGGACTTAAAATGTATTTTTTTAAACATGTTTACTATAAATATTTTATAGTATCGGAGGAACATACGATTCAAATTCGATAAAAAATGGACTTAAAATGACAGGTGAATAAGGAATAAGAGGAATTGGGAATAAATATTTGAGTTAGTTGAGTTGATTCAAGTAAAAATGAATTCGAGTTATTCTAATTGACGAGTCATACTTTATCATTCAAATTTTATTTTAAAATTTTTTCGAATCGAATTGAATTTATGAAATTTTAATTTAGTCGAGTCGAGTCAATTTTTTTAATCGAATTGAATTTTATTCACTCTTATAAGAATACAGTGTGGATGTTGTTCATCTCTCTAGCCTGACGCATACACAAACGCTGAATGAAACATCGTTGTTACAAATACAACATAACTTTTTATAGGACTCTCACTTTATACATTAACCAGAGGACATGGTTTGGTTTACAAGGCATCAAACAAATATGGCTTTACAAAGGATGAATACTCGATCTTTAATCACTCACCGAACGGGGGACTCGCGTCCCGAATCCGATCTTCTCTTTCTCGACTCTGTTATCCGATCGTCGATGGTTTACAATCAGTGAGAAACAGCATATAAAGCTTGAGTAAAGGAAAAGGCCAAGAAAAAGAAAAGTGAAATTGCCTAAGCAACTAAACAATCATTTCTTGTCCCACAAGATTGGAACCTCAAACATGGCTTCTAGTGCCAGTGCCTTCAAAATGTGTAAGTATCCTATAATGGGGTGACAAACAATAAGAAAAGATAGTGTAGGACTTACGTTGGGGCCAGTTTGCCAAGAGTGTATAACTCTATGCCGGAGTCTTCGTCGAAAACTCATCCCAAGAACTCGATAATGTAGCTTTTATCTCTTGCAGTTGGAAATCCTTTGACAGCTAGTAGTTCCAAGTCTTTCTGATGCAGTTCTCTCCCATTTATTAAGACAACTGTGTTTCCAGCAGCACAGTTTTTCGCCATAGGGTAATCGAATTCTTCGATGAACGGCTGCAAGATAAAAAAGCAAGAAACATCAAGACCATAGCATGAACGATGTTCTGCCTGCAATAAAAGTTCTAAGAATCAACTGATCTCACAGGGATTATGCCAGAGCATGATTGTCCCATTACACCCCAGAATCCGGTTCGAGGATCATACCTTTCATAGCCAGATTAAAAGAAATATCATCACTACCTCATACAAAGAAGAGCAAATGATTCAATTCTTGAGTTTAAAACATGTATGTAATATTCTAGGAGTCTGATATTGCTCAACTGATGCATGCTTAGAAGGAAATGCATGAATTACCAGTAATTTCCCGGATGAATTGGCCCGGCTCGCTTTTCAGTCTCCTTAACGGCATAATCAGATATTGGCTGTCCGTTCACCGAAACATTAGGCCGTTCATTCCTGATGTTATCATTGGATTTTGAGAAATCTCTGAAGCTTTTCTATGGAAGGCCTACTAAAAATGATTTGCTCCCCTTGTGGAGTTTCAGTTGGTTTTGCTCTTTGTTTGCTTCCGAAGAGTCTCGAGATGAACTTGAACTCCGATATCCATTGAAAGAAACCCCGCCTCGGTTGTAGTAGTTTCTATGAAAGTTTCTGTAGGAGGAAAAGGCTGCTATGGAAAAGCAAAACTGCTTGTGTTCTCATGTACGAGTTCTTGTATATGTAAAAAAGTTTTGTTGGGAGACTCACCTACCAAAATCAGGTGTACGACCCAAGTCGGTCCAGATTAGCCAGGGCTAAGTCTTAGAACAAGAGGGCAACAAAAAAATTACTTGCTTTCATTGGTTTGAAAAAAAATGGCATTTCTTTGTTTCAAACAATTTTTGATTCATTTTTTTATCATTGATTTTTAAAATTATTCTCAACATCCCATTAAATATGTTTTTGTGACAATATCATCCAACAAAAGTTGAAACATTCAAATCACTCACTCTCTCATTAGAAGGCTTGAATGTAGATTCGTTGATCGCTGATGCTACTTAGCAAGCTTCCCTTGTGCTGCAAAAATCCCTGGCAGGGGCTTAAGCTTCCATGGTGTTTAGAGATTTAACATGGAAATTTGGGTACTTTGGAAGGCTCTCGAACTTCACACTTTTTGTGCCCAAGTACTCTTTTATAGCTTGGATGAGAATTTCATCTCCCAATAAAAGATGTCCACGTTTCAGGTGATATCCAACCAAATGACAACTGCTCGAGCTAACTGTCCCAATCCAGAAGATTCTCCTAACCGTCTAGAGCTTAGACGACTGCTGCAACATCTGCTCAGCATTTCCTGCAATGCTAAGACATCAATGTAACAGTTTTCAGCAGCAAAAATAATTTTAGCCTTTGACAACCCACAATGCTCCTATCAAGCAAAATGTATAAAACTAAGTAAATTTAATCCTAAAATGCTCCTAAACATGCTCAAATTCAAACTAAACCTAGGCGCAAAAGGCTACAAAAGATAACTCTTTTAGAGTGTTATCAGTTTGCTCCTTGAACCATTTGAAAATGCCATGACATTTTACATTTACTAATGTTTTTTTAAATAAAACACACATTTTTTTATTTAGTTATTTTAATATTACAGTTATTTTAACTATTTTTCCACGTTTTCTTTTAGAGCAGTATTTTGTTTCATCCATGATTAGGGGACGACTGAAGAAGCAAGGACAAAAAGAACGACATGCCCTAATTTTGAGCTTTGGGCGGTAAAAGACAAAAATGGGGAAAGTTACTTTTTCATTTTCAAATTTTAACTCTTTATTTTATTTCTCTCTCCACCTTTTCACCTCTCCATTATTACATTCACCTTTTTATCTTCATCAAACCCCTTCCACACATTTCCCATATTAAATACCCCAATCATTTTTTTACTTTATTACTCTCTGCCCCATTTGTTTGTCTTCAACACTTCTTCTTCTTCACTCTTTCAAGGTCGAAAACCCCATAACCAAAAAGCTTCAAGCTTTTCACTTTCTTCTTTTTCTACTTGAACAACTATGGTGCAATCTCGTCCAGTAAATACTAACCCTCCTTTTCCCCAGCAATTTAAGGATGATGCAACAAAATAACGTTTCCAAAGCATTAAAAACCAAAAGGTTTTCTTTGAGTAAGGCTTTTTCTTCTGCGGTGACAATAATGGTGACTTACGGCTAGACGTGATGGACGTGGTCACTAGGCATAAATGGAAAAAATTCACAAGGCATTAGGGGAATGTAAACATTTCTCTTGTCAAGGAGTTTTATGCGAACATCTCCAACCCGATGCAATGATCTGTCTATGTGAGAGGTAAAAATGATCATTTTTCATCTTTTACGATTAACTGCTATTTTAAGTTGTAGGGTGTTGTCGATCAACATACAAAGTTTGAGAAAGATGTCGACTATGAGACATATCAAGGTGTATTGGAGGATCTGTGATTTCAAAACACCAAGTGGAATGGTAAGCAAATGAGTCGGCGCACAGCGGATAGAGGCTGACTTCAACCGAAGGCTAAGTTATGGAACTATTTCATGAAGACCAAGTTGATGCCTACATCCCACAACATAACGGTGTCGCTACCCCAGATGATGTTGTTGCATTCAATGCTCGTGAGACGCACGATAGAAGTTGGGCAGGTGACCGTGGAGCAAGCACATGCATGCTTGAAATGACCGACAAGTGCTTTGGTCTTTCCAAATCTCATCACCGCACTTTGTTGAAAGAAGGGAGTTATTGAGGATAGATTTGATGAAATATTACCTAGATTGAAGAGCATTATAAAGGTAAAGATGATCATGCTATTAGGATTCAATGAGGACAAGCCCGAGGATAATTTGAAAGCTGGTGCAAAGATAAATGTCTCGGTAAGATTAACTACTGCTGTCGAGTCTTCCAGGCAGACGAGGGAACAACCTGAGGCTTTATCGGGCGATTTCCAAACATATTTTGCTTATGTTAAGCAACAAGACGCATTGATAGAATCATACTTCAAGGAGATACTCCCTTAGTTGGCCAATGATCTCCATGCTTTTCCGGATTCCATCTTGCCAACATATAAAGATGTCACAACATTCCCAGAAGACACACCGCCACAGGATGTTGACCAATCCACCATGAGGCCTGAGGAAGATGAGCCCAAGAAAGACCCCCAGTTATAAACCCAAGATGAGCCAAAACAATCCATACAGACATCCGCTACTGTTGAGGAGCCCCACGGAGAGATACCCAAGCAAACAGAATTGCCGCAAAAATCTCCTCCATACAGGACTAAACAACGCCTGAAGAATCTTGTGGGGCATGTGGAGACTCTAACCACCAAGAAACCTAAACACATTCAATCCCCACCCACTGAGCCAGTATCAAACTCAGAATCGAGCTCACCCCCATTGAATAGGCGTACTTACTGCAACGCAGCTATAACTTAGTTTTTAACGTAGTTTATTTTATGCATTGAGGATAATGCATCCCTCAACTTTTTATGAAAGAAAGCTTGAATACCTTAGTGTGTATTAATGAAAATGAACTTAATTGCTTAAATTAAACTCCCTTATGTTTGTAAATTGTGGTTAATTGTGAGTAAATGTTTAGGCATAACTGTAGATGGACACTCCTCTTTTCTATGACATTGCCTGGATACTACGTTTCAAATGACAGCTATAGCATACGGGTGAATGAAAGTAGTCACGAGATGACTCTACCTGACTAGCTCGGGGATGGAATGTTTTCTCCAATTCATCTAAATTGTGGGATGGTAGTTGTGATAGGTTGACTCCCCTTGTAGCAGTGTAAAAAATATTATTAGTTATGTTAAAATTTTAAGGAAATGAGAGTAATGAACTTGTGCTTAAATTTGAACACATGTTGTGGTAGGATAATAGACTTCCTTAGAATTTTTCTAAC
The DNA here is from genome assembly GCF_006381635.1 of Hibiscus syriacus. Lineage (NCBI taxonomy): Eukaryota > Viridiplantae > Streptophyta > Magnoliopsida > Malvales > Malvaceae > Hibiscus > Hibiscus syriacus. The sequence goes on from NW_024062191.1 coordinate 251,557, forward strand.
TTAACTAAGTATAGATTGGATATAATCACGCACACACACTTGCAAAAGACCTTTTCCTAGAGTAATATTCTTGAAATCTCCACTTGTCTAGCTTGTTGAAGCCTATACATTTCTAAGGGCTGAAACTTATCCCATATGGTTGTTTTGAAACTGAACTTTGCCATGACATTTTTCTTTTGCTAACTACTATCCATTGCTTGAGGATAAGAAATAGATTAAGTTTGGGGGTGTGATAAATTTGTAAAAAGACTATATTTAGGGCATTTTCACATAAGTTATTGGCTATATTAAAGCACATATAGGTTCATATAGATGCATTCATGAGCATACTAATTTCATTTAGTGGTATATATTTGTTGTGGCATATTATTTTGTAAATGGCATTGTTTTACGGGGAAGGTTGTGTTTTACTGATTATGTGTAGGTTGATGAAGCAAAGAGTGAGCATGGAGAATTGCCGTAGAATTTCTAGATGGTGAGAAAAGGAAAATTGCCAAGGCAATTTGGGAACCATGAGGAAAATGTCACGATGGCTAGGATGACATTTCTGTGCGCAGAGAAAGAAAAAAGAATTGAAGATATTTTCATCAAAGTGCCAGTTGTCCAGCACTCACATGATTTCTGCTGCTAACCACCTAAGAGTGGACCACTACCAACTTTGTACCCATTTTCACGTGAGGGGAATGTACTCTATGGTACTATGGGAATTTTTGAACTAAAACCTAGGACATTCCCTTAGTATAAATAGAAAATGTGGCCACAAAAAATGTAGAGGATTCTTTTAGGGGGAAATTAGGTAGGCAAGAGTGAAATGGGGGCTACAATCTTCTATTTTTCTTCCCCCTTTCATATTCTTCGTGGTATCCTCCATAGCCAAGAACAAGGGAGTGGCGAAACGTTCGAGAGAAGCTAGAGTCGTTAAGGTGGTTTGTGGTGGTCCGAGGAGCAACCGACAACACGCGTTAGGAATTTCCTCCACCCTTATGTTTTTACTTTCATTTAATTTATTGGCTTGTATAGAACGAATTATTTTCATGGATGATTCGAACCCCACAATGAACTAAACCTTATTTGGTGTGGGTTATTATGGATGCTTAAGTGTTTGCTTTAATGAATGATTTGAGTTTTTATGTTTTATCTATTTGATTTGCTCATTGTGCTTAATTACTTAGGATTGTAAGAGCTATGATATTAATCATTTCTTAGCTTCAAATCTTAGTGTTCGAGAGAAACTAAATGAAAGATCATTAGTGTTTGATAGAAACTAAGGGAGGATTAACGCGAGCAATGAGTTTTAGTTGCTAACTAAGACCTAATCTACCTTATAGATAAGGATAGTATTTCAATGACTAAACGGATTAGTGTTTATTCGATAGGTTCTATGTTACTGTTTACGCCGAGAGGTATTGCCTTGGCATTTTTCTGTCAGGTTCCATGACTAGAGATAGCATAGGGACACTCTTAGTAAACTCTGTCGAGCAAATAGACCATAAAAACTTGAATCATTCTGAGAGGTAAGGCTTAGGATTCCTTTGTATCCCTATCATTCATTCCCATTGTAGCTTGTTTATTGAGGATTTTTAAGTCTGCTTATTTATTTCCAAATTCTCAACTCACTTTGCCTTGATATTTTTAGTTGTTTACATTTCAAACAAATCTTCATTTGCCATGACATTTCCATCTACTACACATCTCAATTTGCTATAACATTTCCACGATACCATTGAACCCCCATCCACATACATTCAATTTTGCCACAACATTTTCACTTGTGCATATTATCACACTAACTATACTTAGATAATTTAGTATTCATGCTTTAACTTAACTTGCAATTGCCTCTAATCCTTGTGGAGATGATACTCATTCACCCTATATTACTTGTTTGATTGTGTATACTTGCACAATTTTTACGTTCAATTTATAATACTCATAACAATCGGCATCATATTAAAAAAAATTATCCCCTAATACCACATTTCATATCATATTTCAAAACTTCTAATTTTTTATTACACTATATTACTTTATCAATTAATGTATGTATATCTATCTATCTGTTAGTAAGAAAACGTCAGGAAGAGCGAGGACTTACGATCTTCTTCAAGAGTAGTTTTATGTATCTATCTTGTGAAGTGGAAACTTCCCCCTCCATGTTATGTGAAGATCAATCTTGATGGTGCTTTTGAGCCTACTGAATGTATAAAGACTATGGGGTTATTGCCCGAGGTTCCGTTGGCTAGGTACTTGGCGGCAGGGCTGCATCATCACTATGTTGTGTTAAAGCTAGGCTTTCATAGATTCATTCTCTTAATTTAGCACTTTCTTTGGCGAGTGAGTACCAGTGGACGCATGTAATCTTTGAATTGGGCTCAATGCTTGTAGTTAGCAAGATATTTCAATCGAAGGAGGACTTGTCCACGTTGGGTTATCATCTTTGGGAAGCTCTTTAGTTTTTGGATGCTAATTTAAAGTACGAAGTGTGTTTAATTCTTGGAGTTTGTAGTACTGTGGCACATACTTTAGCTAAGTGGGTTTTCTGTACTCAAAATGCCTTGTATTTTGACTTGGTCTATCCGTAGACTATTACGTATGTTGTATCCAATGACACTTTTGGTAATACAAGATCTTAGGGCACTCTTTTCCCCTTATAGATCTTAGAATAGGTTTTTAATGAAACATGTTTTCTTAAAAAAATTAAGCTATGTATATGCCAGATTTTCTTATGTGACCAAGAAAACTGTTTACCTATTTTCCAATGAATGACCATTTCGAAAGCTTTCCCTAAATTTTTCCAAAAAAAAAAAGAAAAGAAAAGAAAATGCGAAAATTCATTTCTTGAAGCAAATTTATTCACATCTCACTCTCGATCTAAACAAACTTAAGAAGAAATGTTATTTCTTACCATTCCTCTATCAACAGATTACAACTTATAGGAAAGGGTTAGTACAAAATAGGAAATTATCCCTAAAAATATAGAGCTAAAATTATAGGCTATTTACAGTACGTAAATTCCTAGAAATAAGGAGAAAGATTCTATCCCTTAATTCTCGAAATTCCAGCACTCCCTATCAAGCTGGAGTGTAGATGCTTATTAAACCCAACTTTTCATTAAGATCTTCAAACATGCTTTTGTTTAGGCTTCTAGTTAACAAGTCTACAACTTGTTGTTTAGTGGGTAAGTAGCTTATACACACTTCTCCTGAGTCGACCTTTTCTTTGATAAAATGACAATCTATCTCCACGTGTTTGGTACGCTCGTGATGAACTAGATTGTATGCTATACTGACTATTGCTTGATTGTCACAATACATCTTCATAGGTATGATATGTGGTATCTTTAGTTCCCCCATTAGTCATTTTTATCCAAATTCCCTCATATATACCATGAGACAAGGTTCGATACTCTGCTTCACCACTATTACGGGCTACAACGAATTATTTTTTGCTTCTCCATGTTATAAGATTACCCTATACATAACTACAATAGCCACTTTTAGAACGTTTTTCATTTATTGAAACTGCCTAATATGTGTAGATTTCCACATAACAACTAGCTATTTTCTTAAAGTGTAGACCTTTAGTCGGAGTTCCCTTCAAATACCTCAATACTCTGTACGCATCTTTTAAGTGTTTCTCCCTAGGAGTGTGTATATATTGGCTGATGACACTCACACCGAAAGGAATATCGAGACGAGTGTGAGATATGTAGATGCGTTTTCCTATGAACCGTTGATATCTTATCTACTTCTTCTCCATCCTCATCAGTGCCTAGCTTTAAATTGAACTCCATTGGAGTCTCAGTAGGTTTGCAACCCAACATTCCAGTTTCTATTAGTAAATCGAGAACATATTTTTTTTGAGAAATAGAAATACCTATTCGAGACCTTGCTACTTCCATTCCAAGGAAGTATTTGAGATTTACCAAGTCTTTAAGTTCAAATTCGGTGCTAAAGAACTCTTTTAGCCTTCTGACTTCACTTAAGTAATCCCCTGTTAGGATAATATTGTCAACATAAATGATAAGAATAGATCATTTATCATCTTCTAAGTGTTTTTAAAACACAATGTGGTCTGCCTGCCCTTGAATATAAGTCTTGCTGGTCATAGCCTTGGCAAAATGACTAAACCATGCATTTGGGGACTATTTTAGCCCGTATAAGGACTTCTTTAACCTGCACACTCCACCCTTTTCTTCTTCAATTCATGGTGGAAAATCCATATATACTTCCTCGTTTAATTCACCATTGATGAATGCATTTTTTACATCTAATTGAGTCAAGGGCCAATCAAGGTTGACAACAAGAGAAATGAGAACATGTATAGTATTAAGTTTGTCAATGGGAGCTAACGTCTCATCGTAGCCGAGGCCATAGGTTTGGGTGAAACCTTTTACCACAAGTCGAGCCTTGTGTCGATCAATGCTGCCATTAGGTTTAAATTGTATGGTGAAAATCCAATTACAGCCTACTGTTTTCTTTCCTTCAGGCAGATCCGAGATTTCCCAAGTTCCATTATTTTTGAGAGCACTCATTTCTTCCATTACAACACGCCTCCATTCGGTTGATTTAAGGGCTTCTTTCACACTCCTTGGAGTCTATACATGGTCAATATTAGTCACAAAATTCTTGTAGGACTTAGATAAATTTCCATAGGATACAAATCGAGAGATACAATGTTGAGTGCAGGCTCTTGTGCCTTTACGGACAGCAATCGAAAGATCCAATAATGGAGAAGCAAAATATACCTCTAGTATAGAACAGTCCTCGGGTGTGGATGAGATTAGCACTGCAGTGTTAGTTTCAGGAGAACAACGACTCCAAGAATATACAAGGAGTTTAGGAGCATGTTGTTTTTGTTTCTCAGGAGGTTATGGTGTTTCTATGGAAAGGTCATTATTGGGAATGATAAAGTTATTTTCCTGCTGCTATGTGGGAGGAGCTTTCAAATTGAGAATTATAAGGACCTGATGGTTTTTAGGATTTTGTGTGACAACAATGGTTAGAGTAGGATCAGAAGGAATAATAAGAAGTGTATTAAGGGTCTTATCTTCCCTGAAGATGAGTTGTTGAAAAATAAGGTTTGGTTTCAAAAAAAGTGACATCCCGAGAGATAAACATGTGATACAAGGTTGGTGAATAACATTTGTACCCTTTTTGTGTAGGAGAATAGCCGATGAAAACACATGTATGAACTCGAGGATCAAGTTTAGACTGGTTGGGTTGATGGATATGGACAAAGTCTTTGCAACCAAATATTTTAGCTGGTAGAATAGGAACACGAAATAGTGGGAAAGCCTTTTGAAGGGTATCTAGAGGCATTTGAAAGTTGATAACTTGGATGATATTCGATTTATTAATTAACAAGCAGTAAAGACTGCCTCTCCCCACATATATTTTGGGATATTCATGGTAAACATTAGGGCTTGAGAAACGACTAGAAGGTGTCTATTTTTCCTTTCGGAAACTCCGTTTTGCTGTGGTGTGTCAGGGCAAGAACTTTGATGTATAATGCATTGGTCAGAAAGATATGGACTTAAGATAGAGTTGAAGTATTCTCTCCCATTATCTATGCGGAGCGTGTGTATGGTAGAGTTGAATTGGGTTCGAATCATTGAATGAAAATTTTGGAATATTTTGGGTGTTTCAGATTTTTTTTTGAGGAGATAAGTCCAACAAACTCTAGTATGGTCATCAATAAAGGTTATAAACCATTTAGCTCCCGTAATATTTTTCACTAGGCTAGTCCCCCATAGGTCACTGTGTATCAATGAGAAAGTTGTGATTGGATATGAGGTTTTAAATGATATGGTACACTGGTATGCTTTGTTAATTGGTAAATTTCACACTTCATGGAATTTGAATTTTTATTTTGAAATAACAGTGGAAGCAGGCGTTTTAAATACAAGAAGTTTGGATGTTGTAACCTACGGTGCCACAACATGATGGTCTCCTCATTTGAAGTTAATAAAGCCAATCCTCCTTGTAAACTATTTTTATTGTCATTATTCCATATGCAGAGTCCTTCATCAACCTTAGCAATGACAATCATCCTCCTTGATTTATGTTCTTGTATAACACAACCTAGAGAAGAAATTATACAAGTGCAACCTTGTCTTTAGTGAGTTTACTGATTGATAGTAAATTGTAAGATAAATTTGGAACATGTAGGACTTTCTCAAGTGAGAAATTTCTGATAAGTTGAACTGCTTCAATTTCAGCAATGGGTGAGTAGGAGCTATCTGCTATTCTAATAAGGGATTGATTGTGGCAGGGGGTGTAGGTGTAAAACAGGGACGAGTTACCTGTCATGTGATCAGAAGCACCTGAATCGAGAATCCAAGAGGTTTGATTATTAGATTCAGAAGTAATATTAAGTGCAGTACCTTGAATAGCCAAGGATCCATGGGCAGTTGATGTACCAAGTATCTTATGGAGAGTTTCAAATTGAGATTTGGTTAGACGAACGTCCAAAACAGTTTCAGCAATAGTAGAAGAAGATAAGGTGTTGGATTTGGAAAAAGTTTCCAAGATTTTTGTCATGGGAGAAAGACAAAACAAGAGAGATTTCTAAAGAAGAAGAGTATGATTGAAAGGATCCTATTGCTCTGATGCCATGAACAAACTTAGAAAAAAAATGTTATTTCTTATCACTCCTCTATCAACAAATTACAACTTATAAGAAATGGTTAGTACAAAATAGGAAATTATCACCAAAAATTTGGAGCTAAAATTAGAAGCTGTAGTTAAATTACTAGAAATAAGGAGAAAGATTATGTCCCTTAATTCTCGGAATTCCAACACGATCTATCTATTCACTATAAACACACTTGAAATAATGTTTATCCCCAAAACAGAAAACGTAAAATATAAAAAAAATCTAATACTGAAGTCATAAAATCTTTAGAGGCAACATATTTTTATGAGATCACCTGAAAAATGTATTTCTAACATCAACAGCCAACTTGAGAGTTTTTTTCCCTTTCAAAAAAATGAAAAAATGAAAACCAATCCACAAATGCAAAATCAGAAAGAACATGACATGACAATGTAACGAAAGATATCTGCAGCTTACTCTACGCTGCCCTTTGCACTCGGACCGTTTTCAACAGTATTTCCTTCAGGTCATCACAGCGGCTGCAGTGATAATCAATCCAAATGCAGAGCTGCCTGATGGCCTCCCTCTTCTCCTCCCCTAGACCTAATATACCTTGATCCTTCTCTTTCATTGCCCCCTCCAAGAACTCCACCTTATTCTCCAGCTGCTTCGCGGTTTTCAACAGATTATCCTTATCCTCTTCTTCCTTATTCGCCTTAATCTGTAGCTTCTCGACTCGTTCTCGTAACATAGATCCTTGTTCTTTCTGAACTTTCAGCTGCTCAGTCAAATTAGTCTTTTTATTGATAAGCTGCTACTTCTCACTCTTTGTTTCTTCAGCCCAATGCTTAGCAATCTTCAGCTCTTCTGATGTTTCTTCGACACAGTGCTTGTACTTTCTATATAGCCTTGTTCGAATTTCTGGATGAAAGCTTCAAATCCGGTCAAGGTATTGTTCACATTCTCTGAGATATCGGTGATCATTCTGTGATAGGCTTCCTTGTTAGCAGCAATTATGTCGGACAACGCCGTGATCCTTTCTTCAAGCATTCTTTGTTCTTCCAGGAACTTGGCTTCTGCCTTCCTGAAGCTCTCTTATTTCTCTGTTAGTAACTGCTCCGTGAGTCGAAGTTTTTGGTTCGACAAACGGAGCTTAACTTCAATTGTGCGGACATTTTCGGTGAAAGTACAGAGCTCATCTACTTTCATTTCTAAATCCCGCTTCAAGTCTTCGATAATTTGCTCCAAATCAGCTAGCGCTTGGTCCTTGCATTGAACACTCTTATCATGCTCTCCTGCCATTTCTTGCATTTTCATTTCTGTGACCTCGATAATTGCCTTGTAATCTGGCCCGCTAAATTATTTTTATCATCTCTCTCTGCTTCCAAATCCCTTTGAAGGTCGTCAACCATTCGCTTCAGATCAGCTGCCATCTGACTTTCAGATTCAATTTCTTCCGACATTTCTCGTATCTTCCTTTCTGCAACTTCAAGATTTTCCTTGCAATCTTGGTATAAGCACTCAACATGTTGGCATTCCTCGGTCAACTTCTTATATGCCTCTCCCTGCTCCTCGATCATTATCTGTTGATTGTTAATTTGACTTTCTAGCTTCAATTTTTATAAATTTCTAACGTAATTAGCAACAATAGCAACATTTTACATCTGCATATTATAAATACAAATAATCAATTCAATACGAAAATATATGCATGTATGTACTTAAAATAAAACAAGTGAAACAAAATAAAAGTTTATATGTATAATTGAATTAAAATTAATTTTTAATCAACATAAGTGTATCAAATCAAAATTTATGTATTATATGGGACATCGGTGTATAAATTTGGTATTTATACCTAAATACAATAATTGATCATTTGATCAATTATTTTTAATTCATTAAATAAATTGATATATTACTGGTTTAAAAATGACATAATATCAAAATTAGTTCCCAATATTTATTAAAATGGTCATTTTGGTTCTATTCATTCTTTTAAGCATTTTGATCTTAATGTTTCGGTTTGAGATAAAAAAAACCTTTATAGATTGAATTTATTAGTTAACACACTATTGACGCTCTTAAATAAGGATAATTTTATCCTAAAATAAAACATTAAGGGTCAAAATGCTCTAAAAAAAATAGAAGCCAAAATGATAATTTTAATAAACAATGGGAATTAATTTTGATATTATATCTTTGAAATCAATGAATATAAATTATAAAACTAAATATGAAAAAAATCTTTTTTTTTTCTTTAAAAAATAATAATGAAAACACTGTGATTTATTTGTGGAAAACAATGTCCTGGTAACAGTTAATTTGGTATTTATCCGTAAATAAAATAATTGATCATTTGATTAATTATTTTTAATTCATTAAATAAATTGATATATCATTATTTTAAAATGACATAATATCAAAATTAGTCCCGGGTATTTATTCAAATGATCATTTTGACCTCTATTCAGTTTTTGAAGCATTTTGGCTATTAATGTTTCATTTTGAGATAAAAACCTCCCTTTATAGATTGAAACAGTTAGTTAATACACTATTAGCGCTCCAAAATAAATGTCATTATATTCTGAAATAAAACGTTGAGGTTCAAAATGTTTTGTAACTATTTTGTCATATGTTAAGGGTCTTTTTATTCTAAAATAAAACATTAAGGGTCAAAATGCTCTAAAAAAATAATAGAAGCCAAAATGACCATTTGAATAAACATTCATAGCTAATTTTGATATTAAATCTTTGAAATCAATGAATATACACTATAAAACTACACATGAATAAAAAATCTTTTCTTTTTTACAAAAAAATAATGAAAACACTGAGATTTATTTGTGGAAAACAATGTACTGGTAACAGTTGAGAGAACGTTATGTTCCTCTGAAAATGAAAGAATTTCAACATTTGTAGTGAAAAAGAAAAAGGATAAATGTCTTTTTCTTAGATTCTAACAATCAACTTCGAGACCAACTCCTTAAGATGGTCACAGCGGCTACGGTGGTACTCTATCAACAAGCAGAGCTGCCTTATGGATTCCCTCTTCTCTTCTGCACGGCTCACCAATGCCTCATCTTTTTCTTTGATGATCTTCTCCAGTTCCACCACTCTATTTTCAAGCATACTCACAGCTTTCAACAGCTTCGGCTTCTGTTCTTCTTCCTCGTACAATCTGGCTTCTGAATTCGAGACCAAATTGTTCTCCTTATCCATTTCTGCCACAAATAAATCCACATTGCCCTTCAACTTGTCTTTTCGGTTTTTCTTAGTAGATACAAGCTCTCCCATGGCTTTCAGAATGCGGGTTGCGGGATTTTCATGGATTTGTAGTTTGTTCACCATGAACTTCGAACGAGCCGCTGCGTCATCCTTAAGCTTATTTAACTCTGTTTCACAAGTGGCAAGCTTCTGCTTCAGTGCTTCGTTTTCTTGCTCTAGCCTTTCTTTTATGTTGTTGTAACTCTCTTTGTTGTCATAATGTATTTTTTCAGCAACCGCGATCCTGAGGCTCAAAAGCGTGATGTTATCGTCGACTTTCTGGTAGTACTCTTGTGCTAAATCCTCCATCTTTCTTTCTAGGATATGGTAATTAGGCTTGTTTCCTTTAGACAATTGTTTGAAAAGCTTGGAGTTGTATATATTTTCCTCTATTTCTTTCATCGTTCTCTGCTGATCGGAAATCTGCAACTCCGCGTTTTTATCCATGTCCATGGGATACATCCGAGCTGTTTCCTTAACCCTTCTAAGCTCAAGGCCCCTCTCTTTAAACAGTGCTTCCAATTCCAGGATTCTGGAATTCAGGTGATTATTTTCCTGGCTCAATCTATTGATTTCATGAATATAACTCCTAAACTCGTCTACTGATTTAGTTTTCTGTTTGCGTAGAGCATCCACCTCCGATTCCAAGTGCATCACCTGCACCTGTAACCGTCGGTTTTCTTCCACCATTGTCAGCTCAAACGCACTCTTTCTAGCTATTTCCTCTTTCAGGGATTTCACTTGAATCCGATACCGGGATATTTCCTTGGATTTCCTCTCGAGTAGAATCTCTAATTTGGTTTTCTGTCCATGAAGGGAACCGTGTTCCGGCTTCATTACATTTGTCATATCAAATGATTCACTGCTTTCACATGTTACACTTCCTCGGGCATCGAATTGTTGGGCACGTAAAAGGTCCACCTCCTTTTTCAGATTGCAGACCTGTACCATTGATTCGCTAATTCTAGATTTTAGATTGTTTTCATTATCTTTGATTTGCTTCATGAGTTTACTTACTTCATCTCCTTCATCCGGAATCTGCACATACATTGCCTTATTTTTCTCCCCTCGCTGCTTGTTTTCAGCCGTCTTAGCATCAATCTGAACTTCCAAATCTCTTCTCTCGTGCTGCAAAGGTTCCAGCTCAGTTTTCAAGCTAGTTACTTCATCTTTACTGAAGGTTTCTGTTTCTTGTGTTCTACTTGAAGCGGCCATATGGTCCGAAGCTAAATCTTCTTTCTCTTTGGTCCTCGAGGCAAATTCGTGCCTCAGGTCCGTATCCTCTCCATATGCCCATTTAAGTTCTTCCTTGATGTTGTTGTACACCCATCTAGGGGAACTTCTATTGTTATCAAATGCAGTGTCTGTTTCGATTTCTACATCCGCAGCGGAGTAATATTCTGATTCCGAGTCAGAAGAATAATAGGGATAACTTCCATCTCCTTTCCCTTTGAGAGCTTTATCACTGGACTCTAGTTTAAGATGTTCGTATTGGGCATAAAGTGACTGGTAGTGTCTGTGGAAGTCCTCAACAAGCCCAACGAGTTCCGGCTCCTTTTTCCCGCTTTCCCTCTTGATGAGCTTCAAGACTCTGTTCACTTTCCTTTCAACATCTGCAAAACGAAAAATAAAATAACATGGAAATCTTGAATCTGATACATCATCATCAAATGAAAATCTAAAGAAGAAACTGTTAAAATTCTTACATCAGCATCAAATGAAAATCTTACAGCATTGAATCAATACCACAAACACCTATCAAGAGATTTGACAGAGCAATTGACATCAAACAATTACAGCTACATAAGGTGATCAAAGGACTACTCATAAGTTGACAAACATAATTCATTTTTCTTCTTTTATGGTCCATGAAGACTTATCCTTTTCGGAGTTCATGATTGTTCCTTGTCTCCAAATTCGAACCAAGGAAGTGGAATGTGCCTTATCACTGCACCAAATACTTGCTGGTGACAGTCATAACTCGGTTTTCCTTTGTAGGGTAAAGTAAGGTTAGGAAGTGATTTCCCAGGCCCCTGATTTGGCTGAAACATATACATAATTGGAGTGGATGGATATATACGGCATGCAATACAACTACTTGAGCATGGCAATATGGGATTTTAACTTTTGCAAACATTGTCTTATGCTTAGTCAAAATGGATATAAAATGCTCATCGTTTTAAATATGTACCCATTAAGATTTACATTAAGAAACAAAAAGGAAAAGCTTATAGGCGGCTGATAAAACCTATAGAGATAACTCATTAAAACAAATTTTGGATACACTCAATAAATTACTGTGAAAATGTTTCTATTATGGAACTCATGCTATCTATGTATCTCCAACATATCAAATGATGATAATAGATCATAGATGGTAGCCTGAGGATATATATCAGCAAGGTGCAAATTTGATTTTACACCTAAATTAAAGTGAATTTTTTTTGGGGTTGGGGGGTTGGGTCCATCGTCTTCTACAAACCTGTTTTAGTCACTTCCACTTGCTCCATTGTTCTGGACTTGAGTATCAGGGTAACCCTTAGAGGTCTTTTTCGGGCTGTATTGCTTCTTCTCCAACACAAAATTTGCAGCGAGTTTAAAGAGAGAATCCCTGAGCAAAGAAATGCTTTCTCCATCTCAAACACATCAAACTAAATCTCTGAAACCAAAGGTGACATAAGATTAGTAAATTATTTTGACATTGCCACATTCAAACATAGCAAGTCCTAAATCAAGCATATCCTCAAAACAGCTTGGGCATTCCCCACACTTTTTAGATGGTTTACCCTTTTTTTCTCCTTCCCAACCAAAACAAAAAAATTGCATTTCATCATAAACAAAGTTGAAATAGAAGTAAACTGATTCATCATCTGCACAAGGACTGCTCAGCAGGCATTTATCCAAACTCCTCAAAATTCAAACTATGGCAAAATTGACTTTGAAAAACAAGTAACAAGGCATACCTGTCAAAATCTTCCCAGTACATTCTTGACCTAACTGCGTTAAGAATTCATTTATTAGAATACAACCTAGTCAAAATCCTTGGTAGGGGATGTGAATTAACCACCCAATTTGCCAACTCCACCCTAAATAAAGTCCATCTATTTTTTACTATTCAAACTTATAATAATTGCATCAATCCTACTTGATGAGAGCAAACATAGTATTGAGCTTGTCATTCAACAATCCCTCTATATTCAACAGTGCTTGTAACCAGACTACTTCTGAAACCGCATCAACAATCCCTCTATATTCGGCCTCTTTTGTTGATCATGACACCGATATTTTCTTCTTCGAACATCATGAAACAAGACTATCACCAAGATAAACATAGTATCCTGAGGTTGACCGCCTATCGTCAACGTTGTTGGCCCAGTCCGCATCAACAAAAGCGTGTAGACTAAGTGAGGTATTGACCGAATCATGTAATACAAGGCCATGGCTCAAAGTACCACTAAAATACCTCAGAATTCTCTTCACGCCTACCCAATGCATGTCACAAGGTTGGTGCATGTATTGAGCTACCCTCCCAATGCTATATGAAATGTTTGGCCTAGCGTGACTTAGATACAACACTGCAACCACTATGTTTCTATAAACTTGAGGATTATCAAGCGATCGACCAACATCTTCTACCAATTTTGAGAACGTTATTTGGAGCAGGCTTTGCATTGACCATATTTGTTTGTTCAAGTAGCTCATGTATGTATTTACTTTTTTTGAGAACTAACCGCCCACCACTTCGCTTAACTTCGAGCCCTAAGAAAATATTTAACTCATCAAAGTCTTTTAGCGAAATTTTTTGACTAAGCATAGTCACAACTTCCTCAATTCCTTCATTAGATCCTCCGGCAATAACAATGTCATCGACATATACCAAAACATAAACCAACTCCTCACCATTAACCCCGAGTAAACAACAAGACATCGACTTAGATCATTTAAACCCAATGTCAAGCAAGAATGAGTGAAGCTTAGAATACTAATTCCAAGGTGTCTACTTCAATCCATACAATCATTTTCCAAATTACACACCAATTGTGTTCCATTTTCTAGCTCCTCAAATCCCATAGGTTGAACCATAAACACTTCTCCGTTGAGGTCGTCGTTGAGAAAAGCATTATTCATGTCACATTGTTGCAATTTCCATCTTACCGAACAGCTAACAACAATACAATATTCACAGTGAAGGGCTTCACAACTAGACTGAAAGTATCATGAAAATCCTTCCCAGGAACTTGCTCAAATCCCTTCGCAACCAGCCGTGTCTTATATCAAGCTATCAAGCCGTAAGGATTTTTCTTAACTCAAAAATGCCATTTACATCCAATAGTCGTCCGCTCTGCAGGTAATGGAACCAGCATCCAAGTATGATTCTGAATGAGAGAATCATATTCTGAATGAGGCAACGCAAATACTTGATGAGTTGACACTGTTTCTTCAATAATTGCATCCATTTTTAAAGCATGAAATGGTTTAGGCTTTTGAATATTCCACGTTTGCTTCGTGTAACCATGAGGTGTCGATTAGAATGATCTTCAACAGGGACAACATGAGAAGTCGAGGCTCCATTCAACTCATCACTCAATGGCACAACCTTATCACCAGTACTTTGTCCTCTAACCAAAGCATCTCTCACAACACCATCATTCACGTAAGATTGGTCTTGGTCTAAAGTGGCAGGCACTTGTGAACCTGCACTACTCTCCATGATGGGCAAACACTGATCTACGCTAGTAGCCACAGGAGCATGCCCATGCAAACCAACACCACACTATGACACTCCTCGTGCCTCACCTCCATGATCAACATTCCCTAGGACCCTCATAACATCATATACAACTCAAATGCTAGCATTGACATTTGACTCCTGCATATCCTTGAAAGTATTTCTTTCATCAACACAATAATCTGTAAAATGAAAGACGTTTTCATCAAATACCACATAATGAGACATGTAAACACAGTCATCCGATGCTAGGTAAAAGTAACCTTTGTCATGTATAATATAACCAAGAAATGTGCATGGTCGGGACAGTAAAGAAAACTTGTAAGAATGAAAAGGACACAAGTAAGGAAAACATCAACACCCAAAAACCCTCAAATGATCATATGAAGGAATTTTCTCAAACATTTTCTTAAATGGAGATGCACCATGCAATACTCTTTTCGGAAGACGATTAATCAAATGAACAGCAGTTACCACTGCATAAGACCAAAATTTTAACAGTATCGCTGTCTGAGCCAAAAGAGAGAGAGAGAGAGACATATCAACAATATGGTAAAGCTTACGTTCCACAAACCCATTTTGCTATGAGGTATGAAGACATGTTACACGATGCAAAACACTTATTTCTTGAAATACCTTAGAGAGTGAACTAAACTCTTATCCCCAATAGCTTTGGACTTCTTATATGAAACTGAGTTTGAACTATTTTTTAGAACACAACAAACACATTCGCATCTTGTGATTTATCTTTTAACAAATAAATCCAAACAAGCCTAGTATATGCATCCACAAATGAAAAATACTATAGTTTACCTTGCCATTTAACAACCTTGAATCGAATTCATATTCAAAATTAGACAAACAAGTAGGAAATGGGCATGGAATTCTGTTAAACCTATATTTTGATATAACAAATAAGGGCAAAATGTTTTTGAACTTAATTGAATTTGTTCAAATGATTCAAAAATAATTCAAAGTCCAAATTAACTTGAAAAATATGTTTTAAATGTTTTCCGACTTTGTAACACAAATATTCTGGGCTAGTAGTTTTGGGTTTACCCGAGAGATAAGTGGACCTCGTGAAATTCATAAGTAAAGTCACTAGGCTTAATTGGGTTTGGGCTTGGGCCCAATTAGCCTTAATAAGATGGTTTTTGAATAGTGGAAAGATGGAGAATGACCAAAAGCGTAATTTTCCCATTTGTAAATACGAGGGTTTTTATATCCCATTTTGTCACTTTCTCTTCATTTCCCTCTTTTCCTTCTCTTCCACTTCTCTCATTTCTTCTCCAAGAGCCAATATCGAAGGTAAATTGTTTGGGATATTTCTCATTTCCTTCAAGCTTTATTTTCGTTCATAATCCCTCCATTAAACCATTAGTAATATTTCAAAGCCTTGGGTTTTCTCTAGCTAAGGAAAAGTGGGGGTTTTCACCCAAATCACCAAGAAAAAGAGTGTGGCTAAGTAAGAAGCTCAAATTCGGGATTCAAACTTCAAGATAGTGTATTTCTAATCCTTTGGAGTATTAAGTTTTCATATATCACAAGAAATTACTAATATTTATGTAGTTGAATATTTAGGGTTTCACTTTTGATTCATGTCATAAATCACGAATTTGTTGTTTAGTATGTGTTTTATGACACCGTAAAACCCTAAATAACTACCCATAACATTATTGCATGATCTAGAATCAAACTATGACCTTTAGAATGAATTTTGATTGTTTTTCGAGCATAAAATAAGCCATTCTGGGTTCGAGTATCGATACTGGGATGAACAATATCGATACTGGATGAATTGGGTAAAAAATTAGGGATTATGGGTAAAGTATCGACACTGACAAGGAGAGTATCCATATTGTCGCTGCAATATCGACACTCAAGGTGAAAATATAGATATTGAGGCCCCAATTTCGTAACAAAATACATTTTTGGTACCGATACTCATAGGAGTATCGATACTTGACCCTAGGGTATCGATACTACAAGTAGAGTATTGATACTACTCACTTTAGATGGTCAGATTTGACCCGTTTAAGTTTCGTAAGAGCTAAGGACGATCCGTAATAGTAATACTTAGTCCGTGAGGGACAAAAATAACCAAGCATACCTAAAAACACTCGTAAGAACAGGTTGCATCAGGTGTGACTATATTAAGTGTAATACACCAAATTATCTTCAATCGAGGATATATACGGATAGTTGGGACTGAGGATAGTTAAAGGAGACATCTGATATGTGGTATGATGAATATGTCAGATTCAGTGGTAGCGAAAAGTATGACCTTTGAGAATGTCAGTGAACTCAGGAAAAGTAAGTCTTCATTTTCAGTTCAAGAGGCTTTGAAGGGAAGTACGATAAGGTTGAATAGAGTACCTCTACTCAGAAAAAAAACTGATTCGGATAGTAGGCTAGCCATTTCCTCAGATAATAAGTAAGCTTTCGTATAACGTTCTAGATGAGAGAACGAGTGAGATAACATCGAGTGTGATGTTGACCTCACTTTAGTGAGGCCAGCTATGTCAAGGTTTACCCAAGTTACCATAGTTGCCCTAGTATGGCATTGTTAGTGAACGAGGTACTTCAAGGGCTAACTAGGGTGTGAGGCGTGAATATTCATGAGTGGGTTAGCGATGTCAGTGTCATGTGGCCTGCGGGCCTTAGATATGCATGGGTAGTTACGTTAGTTCAATACAGTCATGTAAGCTTCCGATGAACATAAATTCCTTCGATCACACCACCAGACCTACCTCGTGTATGTTTATGTAAGTTATGGATTACAATCTCATCAGTTCATTACGTCAGATATGTAAAAGCTTGGCTTGAATGCTATGTGAGACCGAGCCAATGCTTCAGTTTGTGTGGGAATTACGTCGATCCTATGTGACACCGGGTTTCCCTCAATGATTTACCTGAAGGCTATGTAAGGACCGAGAGATCATTCAATATGTTTTTTGGGAATTACGCCAATGTTATGTGACACCATGGTTCCCTCAGTAACTAGTGTCTGATAGCTACGTGAGACCAAATACTAGTCAGGTTTGCGTTCAGATAATGCACAATATGTTCATGTTTGCATTCAGATAATGCATGGTATGTCAGGTTTACATTCAAATAATGCACAGTATGTCAAGTTTGCATTCAGATAATGCACAGTATGTCAAGTTTGCATTCATATAATGCACAGTATGTCAGGTTCACATTTAGATAATGCGTAGCAGTTCAGTAATTAGGGTTAGAGTCACTTTTGAGGTGTACTCATGGAAAGGCCTTTAGCAAAGGGGTATGTGATCCATACTTCAATTATAGAACAGTAAAGCCTTAAGTAGGTAGCACTTGATTTAGGTCATGTATGCACCTACTGCTTAGTACCATGTCTTCAGCATGTTTTTGTTTATGAAATTCTTATGCTGCTATAGACATAGATTAACGATTATATTGTTGGGCTTTGTAAGCTCAACCTTTGGATATTTTCTATTGGCAGGTCAGTAGCTTGTGTAGTTCGTTGAGCACAGTCGCAGCAGGACTTCCAACATCTACGATAGTGTACTGTATTATAGCTTTAGTGGGCATATGTATTCATAAGACCTTACTCATGTATTCAGTTTATTAAACTCAGTGTTTGTATTATTTTGGTTTAAATTATGTATCACGGAGCTCCGGTTTTGTAAAATGTTTTTATAACAATTATTTATGTTTTATTTATGAAACCATTCAGTATGTTTGAAAAGGAAATGAATAGGTTTTGAAGATCAAGGGTTGCATCGGTGGCCTAGTGTGACACTTTCAGCCCAATGGGGTTTAGGGTGTTACAAACGTAGTCAAACCTTTTCAAAAACATGCTCGATCATTTTTTTTGCTTTAAAGTCAAGTTTCCAAACATTTTTTACTCAAAGGATCGATCCCTTAGCAAAAGGATCGATTTCTTTGATCAAAGGATGAATCACCTTGAAAAAAGATCATCCCTTGGATTCCATTGTTTTGGATCAACCCCTTTACAAAAAATCGATCCTTTTATGAAAATGATTGATCCCTTCCCTTAAAGAATCAATCCTTTTCTTGTAACGGTCGAATTATTTAAAAATGATCGATCTCTTTCACAAAAGGAACGATCATTTGTGTATTAAATGTTATTTTTTATTGTAAGTAACGACTATAATTGATTATCAACGGCTCCAAAACATCTCCAACGGCTAGCAACTATCACAAACACATTCCTACATATAAAAACAAGTTAAGGACACTTAAAGAAGGATACACAACACCTATCCAGTCATTCATCATCAAGAGAATTTTTTTTTCACTATTTTATTTCTTTTTCTCTTGTACATAGTGTGTTTGAGCATAATTGTATATCTTTAGGATTTATTCTTGCGAGATTAAATCTTTGAAAACACATACCTTGTGAGATTTTCTTGTTTACATCTTTTTTCTTTTGTAAAAAAGGGAGTGATTCTAGTTTAGCCATTGAAAAAGAGGGATTTGTAAAAATGTTACTATTGAGCCTAGAAAAAGAAAGAACAAATTAGTAATTTGTTAGAAATCCTTAGTGTGGAGCTAAGGTAGTGGATGTAGACTTCGTTTGATGAAGTTGAAACACTCTAAATACTTGTGCAAATTTTTTTATTATTTCTCTTCATACCCAAAATTTTCAATTGATTAATTCACCCTTCTTGAGAGCATTTTAGGTGATCGATAGAGCAATATAAGTCCCAAAAATTGGTATCATAGTGGGTTACAATCGATGGTTTAACAACATTGAAAAGATTCTTGAAGTTCTCTATCAATTTCCCATTTAACCGAGAAGATGACTTAGACATCTGACGCGTAATATATTGAGGATTCACACTTTATCATTAAGCACCTTACTTCAATAGTGTTGGCTACTCCTATTGGAAGAATATGATGAGTTTGTTCATTTAAGTCATCGATCTTGCGGTTTTGGATGCAATAATTGACGGTTCTCCTACCCCTCCAAGAAATTAATCAGAGTGGACCATTGAAGACAAGAAGCTCGCCTAACTCAAAGCCAAAGCTATGCACATCCTCTATTGTGCACTTGAACCAGATGAATATAGTAGAGTATCCTCATACTCTGATGCTAAGAAGATTTGGGACAAGTTGGAGATGTCCCGTGAAGAACAAGTCAAGTGAAGAAGTCCAAGATTGGCAGTCTCACTCTTAACTACGAAAATTTCAAGATGAAGCTCGATAAAGACATTAAAATGATGTTTGATCGGTTTACTTCAATCATAAATGATTTGAAGAAATTTGAGAAGGTTTATCCTAAAGAAGAATTAGTGAGAAAAATGTTTGCCTACATCTTGGGAAAGTATAACTACCGCCATTGAAAAAGCCAAGGATTTAGAGTTATGCACCCTTAATGAGCTTATTAGTTCTTTACTCATGCATGAGGTGAAACTCCAAAAGTAGAAGAAGGAGAAGAAGGATAAAAAGAGAATAACAAGAAAAAGAAGGAGGTGGAAATCATCTTCAAGTCCACTAATGAGAGTAATCAAGACTCAAGTGAAGAAGTAGATAAAGATGAAGAGATGGCCAAGCCTTAAAAAGATTCAAATGATTCATGACATCCAAAAAAGATAAGAAACATAAATTGAAATAGAAGAATGGTCCCCTGATGTGCTTTTAATTCCAAAGAATAGGATATGTAAATTATGATTGTCCCCTCTTAAAGAAAAAATGATTAAGCAAGAAAAGGCATTTGTTACTGCTTGGAGTGATGAAGACGACTCCAATGATGATGATGAAGTAGTCAATCTATGTAGCAAGAAAAAGACATATGTTACTGCTTGGAGTGATGAACACTTCTCTCTTTACCCCATATTTATCCTAAAAATATCATTCCTCTACAAATTACCATTTTGTCCTTGTTAAACCTTCATATTTATTATAATACCTAACACAAAATTCCTCTATAAATCATTGAATTATCACATTATTTTAATTCAACCACTGAGTTTATAAGTTCTTATAATTTGGTCACTGACCCGAAGATTGGGATGTTACAAATCTCCCCCTTTAAGAAAATTCGTCCTCGAAATTGCACAAAAAGGTGGGGATATTGCTTCCAAATATCCTCCTCACGTTCCCACCTAGCTTCTTCTACTTTATGGTTCCTCCAAAGAACCTTAACTAGTGGAATCGTTTTATTCCTCAATTGTTTATTCTCAAAAGCTAGAATCTGAACCGGTTCTTCCTCATATGTCAAATCAGATTGAACTTCTATTTCATCTGGAGTTATGATGTGTGCAGGATCAGATCGATACTGCCGAAGTATAGAAACATGAAAGACATTGTAAATCTTTTCCATCTATGGTGGCAACGCTAACTGATAGGTTATAGGTCCAACCCTTTTTAGAATTTTATAAGGTCCAATGAACCTAGAACTTAGCTTTCATTTACGCCCAAAACGAATCACTTTCTTCCAAGGTAATACCTTCAAAAACACCTTATCTCCTACTTTACATTAAATCTCTTTTCTTTTCAAATCGCTATATGACTTTTGTTTGTCTGAGTCCACTTTCAAATTGTGCTAAATCACCTGAAACTTTTCTTCCACTTCTTTAATCAAATCCGGACCATGAATTTCTCGATCCCTTAACTTATACCAATTAAATGGGTTCTACACTTCCTTCCATACAATACTTCATACGGTGCCATCTTGATATTGGATTGGTAACTATTATTATAAGCAAATTCAACAAGAGGCAAATATCTTTCCTACGATCCAGCAAAATCAATCACACATGCTCTTAACATTTCTTCCAGAATCTGAATTATTTGCTCTGTTTGACCATCAGTCTGAGGGTGAAACGCCGTACTAAAATTCAATCGGGTACCCAAAGCTCCTTATAGAGACTTCCAGAATCTCGAAGTGAATCTGGGATCTCTATCAGAAACTATCAAAATTGGAATATCATGGAGTCGTACTATCTCTTTAATAACAATTCCGTATATTTCTCTAAAGAGATATCCATCCGCACAGAGATGAAATGCGTTATCTTTGTAAGACGATACATAATTACCCAAATCGAATCCTTTTTACTCGGCGATAAAGGAAAACCCGTTACGAAATCCATTGTAATGTTTTCTCATTTCCACTGAGGAATTGAGATGGGTTGAAACAAACCCGAAGGCACCTAATGCTCAACTTTTACTTGTTGACAATTTAAGCACTTTGCTACAAATTCTGTAATATCTTTCTTCATGCCTGGCCACAAAAAATGCTATTTCAAATCTTGATACATCTTGTTTCCTCCTGGGTGTATTGTTAAGGGACTACAATGTGCTTCATACAAAATATCTCATCTCAGCTCACAATCATTAGGGACATGCACACGATTTTTGAAATATAAACACCCATTCCACTTAACCTCGAAGTCCTCAAGTCCACATTTCTCTACATGCTCAAACCAAGTTAAACAATTATTATCTTTCTTTTGTAACTCCTTGATCTGATATAACAACAATGGTTTCAACCTTAACTCAACCATCAATGCACCATTTTCTTTTAACACTATTCGAGCATCCAAGCTATTCAAAGAAGTAAAAGTCTTCCGACTATGAGCGTCCGCTAGTATGTTGGCTTTCCCATGATAATAGTCAATAATTGCATCATAATCTTTCAATAATTCCATCCAGTTTCTTTTCCTCAAATTTAACTCTTTTTGCGTCAACAAATAATTCAAACTCTTGTGATCGGTGAAGATGTAGCAATGTTCACCATACAAATAATGCCTCTAAAATTTCAATGCAAAAACCACATCTGCCAATTCCATATCATGTGTCAGATAATTCTTTTCATGAGGCTTCAACTATCTCGAAGCATAAGTAACTACTTTTCCATCTTGCATTAGGACACATCCCAAACCATTATGGGAAGCATCACTGAAAATCATAAAATCCTTGTTTGATTCTGGTTGCACTAACACCGAAGCTTCAGTCAGAACTTTCTTCAATGTTTCAAAGCTCTTCTGGCAAGCATGAGTCCATTCAAATTGTACATCATTCCTTAACAATTTGGTTAAAGGAAGAGATATCATCGAAATTTTTTGACAAACCTTCGATAATATCCTGCAAGACCTAAGAAACTTCTAACTTCCAACATATTTATCAGAATTTACCATTCTAACACATCTCTAACTTTTTGTAGGTCTACCCGAATACCCTCAACATAAACCACATATCCCAAAAATGCCACTTTTGATAACCAAAACTCACATTTGGAGAACTTCGCGTAAAGCTTCTTATCTTGCAACATTTGAAGAACTAAACAAAGATGGACATCATGCTCCTCTTTCGACTTAGAATACACTAGGATGTCATCAATAAAGACGACCATGAATTGATCAAGGTACGATTGAAAAACTCTATTCATCAAGTCCATAAACTATGCAGGTGTATTAGTTAACCCGAATGGTATTACAGTAAACTCATAATAACCATACCGAGTCCTAAACGCTATTTTAGAAACATTTTTTCTTGAATTTTAGCTGATGATACCTGAGCGTAAATTGATCTTTGAAAAAATAGTCGCTCCCTTGAGTTGATCTAATAAATCATCTATCCTTGGAAGAGGATACTTGTTCTTAATGGTCACTTTATTAAGCTGACGATAATCTATACAGAGGCACCTCGAACCATATTTCTTCTTTACGAATAACACCAGATCACCCCAAGGTGACACACTAGGTCTAATAAACCCTTTATCTAAAAGTTCTTGAAACTGAGCTTTCAACTCTTTCAATTCCTTTGAGGTCATCCTATAAGGAGCCATTGAAATTGGTGCTGATCTAGACATCACTTCAATCTGAAACTCAACCTCCCTATCTGGAGATAACCCAGGCAAATCATCAGGAAATACGTCTGAAAACTCTCTAACTGTCGAAATATCTTCCAAGTTATTTCATGTAGCTCTTGTATCGATTACATTAGCAATGTATGCTTGATATCCTTGCAGCATCAACTTCTAAGCTGACATCACTGATATCACATTAGCTAAAAGGATGGATTCTTTCGCTGACCACACTAACTTCCAACCCCTCAAGACTTGTTAACTGCACTCGCTTAAGTCAACAATCCAAGTTGGCATAATAATAATAAAGCCAATCCATTCCCAGAATAACCTCAAATTCATCAAAGGGTAATTCCATTAGATTAACAGGGAATTCAATTCCCTGAATCCTTATGGGACACTCTTTACAGACTTGTCTCACCCGAACACTATTTCCTAATAGATTCGTCACAATCATCTCACTACGAATAAGCTATAACAGAAGGTTAAACTCTTTAACCAATTTACTATTGACATAGGAATAATTCAATCCTGGATCAATCAAAACTAAAACAGATTTACCAGTTATCTGAAAAGTACCTGCAATGATTTTCGGATCATCACAATCTTCATTGGTCTTCATATTGTAAACCCGAGTGGTAGAACGCAGTTCAGGTTGAACAATATATTCAAATTAGTTCATTCCCCTTCCTAGACCTCTTCCTCTCATCGGTGCAGCTATGGATCTCTCTGTTTGAGGAGGCTCACCAATCATCATTGGACAGTCTCGAATAAAATGCTCGGCCTCTCCACATTTAAAGCAAGCTCTGGAGACTCCACTTTGGTTTTTTCCACACTGCCGACATTGCTTCGACTTGTCCACTCAAGATTCCACCGAATAATTTTTTCTTACTCTTCCCGTATTTGATCCTCTACCGAATGATGCTGCGGATTCTTTGAACCTCTACTATTCTTTGATTGCGAAGAATCGGACGATGCACCAGATCTTTTATTCCATTGCATTATTTGCTCCGTAAATCTTTCATTTTGAGCTCGCTTCAGGGCTTTAGCTTGGTTCACAACCTCATGGAATGAAGAGATGTTAAGAGCCAACAACTCTTTCAATCTGGGTCGCAAACCCTCCACAAACCAATCACAGAAGTCATTCTCTATAAGAACTAACTCGATAGCAAATCTACTCAACTTATTGAATTCGCACTCAAACTCATACACTGTGCGATTCCCTTGCTTTAAATTCATGAATTCCAGCTTCATTTGCCGAATGAATTGATCCCCTATGTATTTGTTCTTAAACTCTTCTAGAAAGAATGACCACGTCACATGCTCTTTTGCCACTCTTATCGTCACATTAGACCATCATATCATGGCTTGGCCTCTTAATAAAAAACTACCATCCAATTTCTCCATTTCAGAACAATGCAGATTCTCTAGCATCACTTTCAAATCATTGAGCCACAGATCAGCAACAACTAGACCTTCTTCCGCTTCTCCTTTAAACTCATATGCTACTAAACTCCTCAGTTGTTTAGGGACATTCATCTTAGGGGCTGAGGAGATAGACGATTAGAAACGCGTCAGGATCGCGTCCAATGTCTGAAAGAATGTCCCCTGATCTTGAACAAGCACTCCAGGCTATGCCTGCTCTTCACCCTGCCTGCTAGGGGCAGGTGAGTTACTAATTTCTTCCATTCTATCTCCTGCATCACTTTGGGAGCCTTTAAATTTCGACATCTATTAAGATCAAATTACTAAGGATATTAACAACGATAACATATTGATCCCTTATCAGATCAGAAAAACTTTATTAAAAATTGGCATGTACTCTTTTTAAAACCAAAAACAACTTTAGTTAGAACTTAAAACCACTTAAACCATAGCTCTGATATCATTAAATGTAACACCTCTGACCCATACCCGACCCAGATATGAATCTGAGGTGTCACATGTGACTTTTCAAAACATAAGAAATTATCAAAATAGGAATAAATTTAAACTTTATTATTCCAACCAGGATAAAGAAAAATAATAACATTCTAAATAGAAAATAATTTCACATAAAATCTTAATAATTTATATAGATAACCAAAACTAAGAGTTTACAAAATACAAAATATATAAGTTTACAAAATCGATGAGAGCATTTCAAATTAAACGTATAATACATGCCAACAGTTTACAAAATGAGCAAACCTACATTTAATTTGTACTGATCTAATCTTCAGTAATGTATGTTATCCTCAACCCAACTCAATTTTTAACTTTCTTCAACCCTACGCGTGAGAAAATACACGCTAAGTCGATAACTTAGTGAGGCAATACTAATAGTGCTAACTTATTAACATACATCTTATTTGGTTTGTTCAAAACTTTTTTTTTTTTGCAAAGAGATTATATTATTGTCATATCAAAGTTACACTATGAATATTTACACTTTGTAGATCTTTGTTTCAAGTGCCCAATGTATACTATTGAGAACTCTAGGTATCTGAGTACTATGAGGTTGTGCACTAATGATGTCACCACAACTCGTAATTTGCACCGAAGTGCCGCATAATTATCTCGAAAGACCACATAGGTTTGTACCGAAATGCCACATATTTATCCCAGAGGACCACATATTTGTCCCGAATGACCACATAAGACCCTCGACTCTTGACATGCCAACTATACCTCTAATCCTCATACATATACTTTGGACTATTAATCACATAATACTGTTCAATTCTTATTCAAAGTGTTTCTTATTCACATAGTTTATTTCTCAGAGTTTGTTCATATTCACGGTTTCAAAGTTCACATTCCATAACTTATAATCATAAAACAGAATTTGCATAATGTAAATGGAATAAAACATTAAAATATAGCATAAATAATTATAAAGTTTTCGATCGAAAACACGAAGGTTGGCTTATCGCAAGCCTTCATCAATTCTATTACAAGAAAGAGAAATTGCACTCACCTTTGCCTCACTAAAGTCTAATTCAAATCCTTTCGAATTGATACTCAGAATGCCAAGCTGACCGGAAGTCAATCACGTTCGATCACTACACAAGACAATCTAAAATCAATATTGGATCATAATAACTTGGGATGCAAGAAACCCTATATTTCATTTCATACTTAAAGGTATCGATACCACCCTAAGGGTACTGATACCACCCTTCAAGGGTATCGAAACCTCCGCATGTACCGATACCGAAAAAAGGTTTGATGTTTCAAGGGTATCGATACATTCTCAAGGTACCGATACCAATCTGGCATTCGATGTTTTAAGGGTATCGATATCATCCTTCAGGTGTCGATACTACCCTTACGGTATCGATACCTCTATCAATAGGTATCGATATAACCCTCTATACTTTCTCATATTTAACCCATGAGGTATCGGTACCTGTTCATAAGGGTACCGAAACCCTAAGCCCAGAATGGTCATTTTCATCCCGAAAATCACCTAAAAATCATCACAATACTCTCCTAAACACATACTTTAAGTTTATACTTCCAAGCCAACTTGTACACATTTATTACTCTCAAACATCCCAAATTCTCATTTGAACACTTGAATCTTCAAATCATACCAAAATGTTAACCATGTTATTAACCAATTCTAACACTCCTAACCCTTTAATTAACCTATTGACAAGTCAAATATTTCATTAAAACTTCAAAAACTACTCCATAACAAAATTTCATCTAAAACCCCATTTTACAAATTCATCTCTAAAACACTCATATGGTTATTTTGATGCAATATAAGCTTTCCTTAAGCTTATATAATACCCAATCTTTCATTAACAAGCCAAAAATTAAGGGAACAATCAAAATTTAAGATTCTTACCTTTGCCAATGGAGGTCCACGATAAGAAGAATAAAGAGAAGGAAAGAGTTTACACTTCTCTCTTTACCCCATACTTATCCTAAAAATATCATTCCCCTACAAATTACAATTTTGCCCTTGTTAAACCTTCATATTTATTATAATACCTAACACAAAATTCCTCTATAAGTTATTGAATTATCACATTATTCTAATTCAACCCCTGAGTTTAGAAGTTCTTACAATTTGGTCACTGGCCCGAAGATTGGGATGTTACACATCATCAAGAGAAAAGTTGTTCACTCTTTTATCTCTTTTTTCTCTTGTACATAGTGTGTTTGAGCTTAATTATATATCTTTAGGATTTATTCTTGTGAGCTTAAATCTTTGTAAACACCTACCTTGTGAGGCTTTCTTGTTTACATCTTTATCCTTTTGTAAAAAAAGAGAGTAGTTCTAGTTTAGTATTGAAAAACAGGGA
Source organism: Hibiscus syriacus (assembly GCF_006381635.1). NCBI lineage: Eukaryota > Viridiplantae > Streptophyta > Magnoliopsida > Malvales > Malvaceae > Hibiscus > Hibiscus syriacus. The sequence continues at coordinate 279,263 of NW_024062191.1, forward strand.
TTTGTAAAAGGTTCCTCTTGAGCCTAAAAAAAAACAAATTAGTGAATTTGTTAGAAATTCTTAGTGTGTAGGTAAGGTAGTGGATGTAGACTTCATTTGAGGAAGTTGAACCAGTCTAAATACTTGTGTAAATTTTTCTATCTTTTTCTCTTAATACCCAAATTTTCAATTGGCTGATTTCCCCCCCTCTTGGTAACATTTCTAGTTAATCGATAGATCAACGTAAGTCCCAACACATTCGACAGGGGTTGTTGAGGATTATTAATGTTCTTATTAAATGCCTTGAATTTTTCTCGGATTTGGTTAACTCGACTGAGATTTAGAATCAGCTAAAATCAATGGTGGCTTCACATCGACGACGACGACGGCTGCTTACCAATAGCGCATGGGAAGCTGAAGAGCCAGCACGTGCATCACATGTGTGTAAATTGAACGATTAACATCTCTAGGATGATTCAAACCATTAAATCGTTGATTAGATCTAACGACTAAAATGAGTTGGCGGTGACGACTATAGAGTTAATGATAAAACCCTAATTCCCATCTAATCTAGACCATTGGACATGTTCCAGATCCAACAATTGAGGCATGTGGCGGTTAAGGGCTAATGATAAACCCTAATCCTCATATGGGTCTCCTAGTTAGGCTTCAGCTGGGTCAAAAGCTATTATACCACTATTTTTTTAACATTTGGATTTAATTTGGGTTGTTCGGACCTACAAGTGTATCAAGATAAATAAAATTAGTTCTTTTTTTGTTCCAATATGTATTTAATATTATATCATAATAATATAATAATGATATCAAAATATAATAATATTATTAAAATAATATTAATAATATGATACAAATAATATAATAATACTATGATACGTAGTAATACTTATATTAACTAATAATAACTAGCAATACTATATAACACTAATAATTAATAATAACCAACAAAAATTAATGTTTAGGTCTAGACGAAAATAAGTGTCTATAGTAACCATACATAAATATACCAAATTAACATATTGCAATCATTTGGGAGGGGGAATTTAACAATACATAATCAATATTAAAAATAAAGGTAAATAGTATCTTAAAAAATAAAAATGAATTAATGAGTTGCTCATGAACTTATCGAGTCAAGTTAGAACTTATTCAATTTGACTCGTTAAGATCTCAAGTCAAACTCGAGTTCTAGTCGAGTCTATTCAAATCGAACATTCACCAAATCTTAAGTGGGTCCTTTACCTTTTTTTTAATATTTGATTACCGAAACCCCAAAATGATATTTGTTGTTGTTTACTCAGACCACTTTTCATTTCAATTTTTGAAACCATTATAATTAACCTCAAAGACGAGTATTCTGAAATCTTATCAACTTCAATTAAATTGATGATATTTGAAAATGTCAACTTGTCAACATCTTAATGATAAAAAAAGTGGTGCTCTCTAAAAGCCTCAGATTTCAATATTAATATCTACAGAGTGTGTACATGTTATCAATGGTTAAGAAATATTCTGGACATATATTATCTTATAATCACGTCTTATTATTTAAAAATTAATTTGATTTGAAAATATTTAAAACTTTTATTTTATAAGATGTTAGTACAATTTTATATTTAATTTTTATATAATATATAGTATTATTAAAAACCCTAACGCCCCTTACTTATGAAGAAGAGGAGGAGAGTTTATGCACGAATCAACCTTTTTCTTTAGGTCTAACTTGTTTTCCAGTTCAAAATTCTTCTCCAAGGCCTTAAGTTAATCGATGGGCCTTTTCTTTAGGGAGGTTAAATCGGTCGGTTCGGTTAACAACCGAACGAGCTTTCAAAATTTCATTAACTGAATTTTTTTCGTTTTAACCATTAACCGAACCCATTTTTTTAAAAAAATAATTAATCGAACTGAACAAAGTTCTGTTAATCGGTCGGTTAACCGATATTTTAAATATTATATATTAAATATTTAATACGATCGATTAATTCGGTTAATACGATCGATTAATTCGGTTAAAACAGAAATTTAAACACTCTTAAAGCTATTGATATATAGATAATATATTAAATATTTAAAAATTTCAGTTAATCCTATTAATTAACCAATTTCGAACCAAATTAACCGATAACTGAATTTTGAAAAAAAATCATTAAGCATTAACCGACCGAACCTAAAATTAATTGACTAATTAATCGGGAAAAAATTTGATTCGGTCAGTTTAATCGGATAACCTAAATTTTGAACCCCTACTTTTCTTCTCAGTAGCTTGACCAACTTCTTCTAACCTATCTTCTTCCTCTAAATCATCTAACATTACCAGCAATTCACTGCTGTAAATTTGCTTTCTCTTTGAATTCATCTCCTCTACACAGTCAACAATTTTAACTCTGTAACATGTTCAGCGCACACACACACATATATACCATTTCCATGCAAGTTATATTTGTGATATTCTTACTATATATATGAGTGAATGTCATGCCAGGTATTGATTCTTTCATTCCTTGTGACCTCATATGACATAAATATTAAACCCCTGTATGGATTATGGATAAGCTCAACTTAAATATGACATAAATTAAGATTATAATTATTAAATATTTAATAATTCCAATTTTATATAATAAATTTATGCATTTGTATATAGAACTATAAATAAGTAGAGTTAAGTTCGAGTATTGTTGAACTTATTATACGATGTGCAAAGGTTTATAAATATTCTTTAAAATTGTTCCAAGTATGATTAGATTTGTGTATTGATACACAAAAACTTACTATATTTTCTAATTATATTTATATATAAAATTTATAAGTCTTGATTAATCGGGTAATAATATTTTATATAAATGTTAATAATACTTTAGATGTGTGTATCGATGTGCAAGTGCTTAATCTCGTTCTCCTCGGCCATTGTGAGCGAAAGAGAGAAATGAAGGAAAGAAAAGATGAAGACGAAGAAGCAGGGGAGATCTTCGAATACCAGTGATTATATAAAAAAACAATTAATGATAAAAGGCTAAGAGCATTGTAGTCAATTCCATATTCTTGATATATAAGTTTATCAATCATGCAACTTCAATAACATTATTTGATCCTCGTGAGTCATGATTATTTAGTTTCAAAGCTAATCTAGATTTCATAACCATTGCAAAGTTACGTACATCTTTCTTAGAACATCCCTGCATGCAAGCAACTCATTCATGCTAATCTTCACATTCATTTCAATTTCAATGTCACCATCTCAAAGTACAATTAAATGATGCATCCAACGAAGAAGACATGATAGAATTTCAGAAAATAATCAAACATGGAAGAACGTTTCAGCCAAAATGCAATTTATAATGTAAAATCTTTATCCAAAGCTTGGTTTTAAAAGGCGCAAGGCGTACTTATGCGCAAAAGGTCCCTGGAACCTATGCGCAAGGCACGCATCTTTCGTAGGCGAGCACACTTTTATACTAAAAAAAACCTATATATTAGTTATGAAATATATTTTATACTTAAAACAATATTATAAATATATATATGCTAAAAGGTTTATAAATGAATTGTATGAGTATATTTATACTCATTACCCACCGATTAACTCCTAAAATACTTATCTACAATGTATAGATTTATACTTCAAATTTTTAATACTTAAAACTATTATTTTATTTATTTTTATAAACATATTTTAATTCTCTTTCACCAAAATCTACATTGTTATCGATTTATATTTAATTTTTTTAATATCTAAAACTATTATTTCATTTATTTTTAAATGATACAAATTTATTTTATTATCAATTTAAAATTTGTAATTATTATTAAAAAAATTAATTTTTATATTTAATAAAATTTATTAAGTAATTAATATTTAATTTAATTATTATTTTAAAAAATTAAAATTAATTATGTATTATTAAATAACTAAATTTCTAAAAAAACATATACTTTGGGTTAAAAGCAAACAAAGGGTGAAAGAAGTTATAATGGTTTGTTATAAATAAATAAACATTAGAGCTGGACCTTAAATTTGGGCTATAGGGTTGCGTTTGTTAATAGGTTAAATATTAGAGTTAAGAAATGAGAAAATGTGATAAAAGAAAGAATTTTCTTGTCTTCTTCAACCGTCTTCTTCCTTTCTTACTACTACAATTCTTTTTTTATCTTCTTTCTTTTTTAAATTGTTCTACTTCCTATTAATATCTTTAAAAAAAATCGGAAAGGGGCAAAGGCGCTGTGCCCGGTGCCTTGCGCCTAAAGCCAAGAGGCGCGCGCCTCTTGTATCTCGCCTCGCCTCATCCCAGGCAGGCGCCATCTTTAGTGCCTGGCTGCAGCGCGCCTTTTAAAACCAAGATCCAAAGTCGGATAAGCTTGTTGACATTTTGAAAATAAATTGCAGAGTCCTGCTTAAACGGAACATATGTGAAAGGTAAGGCATGATTGTGTGTGTGTGTGTCAGTAGTAGAAGCTAAAAAAGCAATGTTGCTCGAGTCTACAATAATGCATATGATTATGCTGTATAGTAAGACCTAAGGTTTGGTCATCAATGTATTCATAACTTCTGATAAGAACAAATACTGGTCTGGTCTCATGTCACAATTCTAACAATAAAGTATCATTTATTAGGGCATATCTCAAGGAATTGCTTAGTGTCTAATAGCTAGTTCGTCGGATGCAATACCTGAATCTGCCATATCCCAGAGCAATATCCCTGTAGCTGATTTGCATGGAAAGTTATTGCTGCAAAATTTGAAGGAAAGCAAACAATAGATTTGATAGAATACAAGAAGCCAGTCACTTTTCAATGCTAAAAGGAAATGTTATGTCATGTTATCACGACGACATGTGCATAAGTTCATATATATGTTTGGATCATCAAACTCAATGTTGGAAACAATCAACAAGCATCTCCCCCTCTACCCTACTTCTATCTTTTACTTCGTAATTGTTCTCATGCGTGAAACTAGCTTCTATCAGAACCCGTCCTCAATATATCAACCAAAACTATCTCATCATCACTTTTACTATCAATGAACAGAAAGAGTAGCAGATATTGGAAGAGCTTCTGTGCATGAGAGATAATTTGTCAAGTGGGGGAGTGTGACAGAGATGGTTCTGGGTCTTCCTATATAAAAACAAAAAGCGGCCATCCATCAGTGGTGTTAATTTCTGTTATCCCTCTGAACCTCTGGTGCAAGCTGAGAAGGACTGAAGGAAATATGCTCTTCATCGCTATCATCATCAGATTCAGAATCAGAGGAAACAGAAGTGCCATCAGAAAAATAAAGCCCTTCCAAAGGAAAGCCACCACTCATAAGTCCCGAGAATTCTGCTCAGATTCTATTTGAAGGTCATGTTGTCCCGAAACCGAAAAATCTTCCCTTGGCGTGGCTCTGTTAACCCCGTTGTTATCAGAAGGAATCGAAGTCTTTGAGCACTGATTAAGAGGACAATAATCAGGCCTGCAAAAAGGCTCTTGAACTTTCCTTGTCTTTAACTTCCCGGATATTGAGGTACCACCATTATCACCATTTTCACTGTCAAATGCATCCATAGATGGAGCATGTTTTCTCTTGAGAGCTGGAGTCTCATTTTCAACACAAATTTGAGCTGAATTCACGTTCTGGGTTGGACTAGTGATTCTCTTTTCACTCGGATTTCCGACTGGAGCAGAATCATCATCACTATCAAGATCAACAATCTCAACAATGTTTTGAGATGGAAGTCCCCCCTTCCCTGGTATGTAAGTTGTAAACAATGTTATACTCACAGGGGAAGAAAAATGTAAGAAGCTCCATAATAGGTAATATTGCTCATACACATACATTTAGCATAGGCTCTTAGAAATTGTTCTAAAACACTTGGAAATCTAATGAATTCATCATATCCATATTAACTTATAGAGATGCAATGGTGCCATTCAAACCATAATTTTCCTCAAATTTGATTGCATCTCAGGAAAGTTTCATTGTTTTAGAAGTCAAAACACTGCCTAAAAGGTACTGTATACGCATCTATGATCTACACATCAATAAATTTCGAAATCGATAACTAATTTTCCCACAAGCATGATAAACAAATTACATTTGCTACATAAATGAACCTTAATGTTTTGATGTTTCCTGTCATAAAACTAAGCTTCAGACCAATTGCTTATGCTATTATTCTACAATTTACATAAGTATCTGTTCATTATTAGTCCATAACCTGAAATGAGACTGAAATCCTCATACGCATAGCAATATTGACGATCAATTATAGCATGAATTTAACCAATTAAACAACAATATAAACCTAGATTAATTTCAAGAGGGAAAAAAAACGAGGAAGCTCGGAATTTTTACCAGCATTTGGTGATTGCCACTGTGGTTCTCCAAATCATCTTGGTCTGACCCCATCGTGAGGCCATTTTCTATAGTGGAAACCCTCTTGTCCAAATCCTGAAATCTCGCCCTCAGGATTTCCATCTCAGATTCGGCCTTGGCTTTGGCACACTCAAGCTCACAGTTTTTGGCTTTCAAATCGATGATTTCATGGTCTTTTTCCCTCATGAGCTGCACTTTCTCCGCTAATCTCTTGCACCTTTCTTCAGCAGACTTCTCCTTCCCCCTTAAAACATTGTTCTCTACCCTTAATATTGAGAGCTCGCCTCTCATCTCCTCCACCTCTATCTTGCATTTTCTGAGCTCATCTGCGAGACCCATTTTTTCCAACCTGATCTCGTCGAATTTGCTAGGAGATGGGCGGGTTTCCTGTTTCAGTGACTTGCTTTCCAGATTCGATTTGTTTTGCCTTGCTAAGAGTTCAGTTTCTACCAGGGCAAAATCATTGGGACGAAAACTGGATTTTAGGAAAGAAATTATTGTGGAAATGCTCCAATCGCTCATATTTCGATTTCCGTTGTTTCCCGAATCTGTGAAGGGCTTGGTCTCCTCCTCCTCCGCCATTTTTTTTTTTGGCGATAAGAGAAATGAAGGAAACAAAAGGCGAACAATAGAAATAAAGGAAAAGAGGGTTAAGCCTGGTAAAGAAGAAGAAGAAGATGAAGAAGCAGGGGACACTTTCAGTTTCAGAACGCAAGTAAATAGAAAGGTTTTTTGTTTTTTTGTGTATTATATCCACGACAGAATGCCATAAATGAACATAAAAACGACACCGTTTTCCAAAGGAATGCATTAAAGTTAAAAAATTGGCCCATGCAGGTTTCGAACCTGCGACCTTCGCGTTATTAGCACGACGCTCTAACCAACTGAGCTAATAGGCCTTCAGTGGGTTTCTATCATTTCAATAAATAACATATAAATATTAGACAACAAACGATAAAGATACTAAGGTAACGATTTTGAATAACTAAAATAGTTATTTGATTTTGATCCAAAAAAAAAGTAGAACTAATAAGCCATTAGATTTCACTTCATATATTATTTTTGTAATTGATAATAAAATAAACTATGCAAAAGGAGTGTGTAAATTCATCTATCGAATTCAATTTGAACTAAAAAATTTTGGATAACTAATATAGTGATTTGATTTTAATTGGAAAAATTTTGATATTCGATCTGAATGATACCTTCCCTTTCTTGAGATTCTTTCTTCTCTACATGGATGGATCTTAGTAGTACACTCTCAAAGTCGCACCGTAGAGAACTTTATACGGCATGCTGCTTTCTTTGACTACTTAAAATCATCCGGTTGAGTCCAATTAATAGATTAGATAAGACTCTTATAAATAAACTAATCAAATATAAATATTAACAAATAAAATAAAAATTATTTTTAAGTATATATCAATTTTAAAAAAGAACAATTAATAAATGAATATTATAAAAAAATATATTCAGTAAGATCAATGGATTGAACATATGTTTGTTTAAATTTATTTATTTAATAAATAAATTTTTTATTTACATAATAATTAAATAAACAATATCCGAAAGATCTCAAATAAATTAAAGAATAGAAAAGTTGACTACATAATAAAAAACGGAATACATTCACCTCAACCTCTGTGGAATATGTTTTGATTTCTTCAATTTCTTTCCTTTATGGTATTTGAGTTTCTATCATTTATTTCATTAGAATAGTCATGTTTTGAAGTATCACCGATAGGAATGGGAATTAGTCGGGTTGGGTTGGGCTTTTGGTCAATTCGACCTGACCCAAAAATTATACATCTTTTGTCATATATGAACCCAATTCGAAATTTATACACTATTCACTCGAACTGAATTCGACCCTTCTTATTTAGGCTAAATCTAACCTCAACTCGATCCAACCCAAAATAATATGTTTATATAAAAACAATACTTTTATTCAATAACAAATAGAGATTTAATTGAAAAATAATAATATAGGGTATGTCGACACCCGTTTTCGTCTCGACATTTATTTTATTACTATTATTATTAATTCTAATTATTTATTATTCTTGTTTTTTTCTTTTTAGGTTTTACAAAACCCAAATGGGCCTCAATTATAATTCCATGCCCAATCAAAACCTAAGCCCAAACAAACTAAAAAAACTAGGGTTTTCATCTGCAGCCGCCGCCGCTCACCAACCACAGCAAATATGTCGCCCATACTGCTCCACTATAGCCCCATGCTCTATGCAGCCATGCTTGTCAGACAACCCCAACACACCACGCCACTATGCCATCAAATCCCATCTCAGCAACCATTGTTAATAAGCATCCAACAACCCCAAACAGAAGCAAAGATCAAATCAGTTTTTTCTTTATGATATTTCACATGTAATGGGTATATAACCTGAATAAGAACAATGTAAAAGGGCTCTCCCGGTTTTTCTAAAGGAATAAAAAATCATAGCTTAAGATTTTAATTTTTTTCTCTATTTCGAAACATAAAAAAACAGAAGCTTTCTTTTTTTTCTTTCATACGAAATCAAACCAAAGTAAAAAAAATAGAGATGAGGAAAATGCCTCTCGGTCGGATCTATCCTCGGCGATTGGGGCCTTCGTTTCCTAATTTCGGATGGTGAGAAGAAGCATATGGAGGAGGGGAACAATGTACTTGAAAATCGGTCCAATCCAACGGCGGATGGTGGCGATCGAAGCTCAGAAGCCGAAGGGTCTCAACTCTATTTCACGCCATGGGGAGTTGTTTTTCGCAAAACCGAGCCCATATCTGATACGGGAAGATCGTGACGAGTCTCCTGGTGAAATTTAGTGGCCAACAACCACCAGCGACGGTGGCGTGCCGACCGACGATAGCTAAACAGCCGACAAGGTGGTCGGCTTTTTAGATAGAAGGGCTTCTCTCTCTAGATTTAAAATAAAAAGGAGAAAAAAAGAGATAAAGTTACTTAGGTCCCCTAAGTTATGCGTGTTTTTGCAAAATGGTCATATGTAGGGACCGATTTTATAATTTACCCATTTCTTATGCATATTATATATTTTTGGTTTAATTGTTATTTATTCCCCCTAACTTTAGCGTGTTTTTGCATGTTAGTCACATGTAGGGATTGTTTTTGTAATTTACCCACTTTTATGGATGCTATATATTTTTAGGGTTATTTGATGTTTAGTCCCTGTATGTTTAATGTGTTTTTACATTTTGGTCTTGCGTAGTGACTTTTTAAATTTTTTTAAAATGTTGATGGACTGATTTATTAATTTTCCCCTTTTTATTCAAATGTGTATTTTAGGCTAAGAAAAATGGAATATTTATGAAATGGCCCTGGTAGTTCCCGTGTGTTTATATTTTGAACCTGAATCTTTTTTTATTTTAATTTATCCATGCAATTTTAATTTATTTTAATTTAGCCCCATGTTTTATTTATTTTTATATTTTGTAATTTTAGCACCCAATATTAAGCATGTTCATTTTAGTCACTTTTATACTTTATTTTATTTTAATTTTGACATGATGGTTTGATTGTTTATGTTTTAGTTCTATTTTATTTATTTAAATTTTTGCATGTTGCTTGCATGTTAGTTCATTTTAGTCAATTAATTTTGCATGATACCCTCATGAACATCACTTGACTCGAATCAAATAAATTGACTAAGGGTAATATTCGTTCATTTTAATATTCGTAAAGTGATTGTCTTAACGTATAAGAAAGTTATTTTTGATAATTTTAAAACGAAAGTATATCCCATTTAGTGACATGAATTAAATCGGATTCATTTTAAAATTCGGGGATCGGGAAAAAGATCATGTTATTTTAATTAAATTCATTGAGAAAAGACTGTTAGATCGAATCTAAGGTCTCGTCTCGAGTTATTTAAATAATTGAACATCCTTATTCTCATTAAATATTGGTAAAATAAGTAATTAATTACTTGCTTGATATGCTTTTAGTTTGCTTTACTTTTTATATGTGTTTTCCAATGGGTTTTCAAAATAATATCATTTGAATCGATATTGAGAATATTAATATCTTTTCATTTCGGTTGGAGTAATAAATGACTGCTTTAAGGTATGAAATATCATTTATTCTCGATTGGAAATAATTTGATATTACCGTTTTCGCTCGAATTAATATTGATTTTTAAATAGAATAGTGATATCTTTGCATTTCGATTTGAGCAATAAATGACTGCTTTAAAGTATGAGATGTCGTTTATTCTTGATTAGAAATTATTATATATTATCATTTTCACTCGAATTGATATTGAATTTTAAGACAGAATAATGATATTTTTTCATTTCGATTAGAGTAATAAATGATTGTTTAGGGGTATGAGAGGTCGTTTATTCTCGATTTGAAAGAATTAGATATTATTATTTTTTCTCTTAAAATTATTTTGGGTGTTCTTATTTTTAATTAATAATGAACTTTAGAATGAAATTTTAATATTTCTTTATTTCGATTGGAGTAAGAATCGATTGTTTTAAGGTATGAGAGACTAATTCTTCTCTATAGGAAATAATTAAATACTATCATGTCCGTCAAAAAGTTCAAAGAATATTGTTTTTAGGGGATCTTAAATTAAATTAGACTCGAACTCGCAAATTTCATTGCAAAGACAATTAATTAATTTACTAGGTATCGATTTAGGGTGTTGTGGGGGGTGCTAATCCTTCCCCACACGTAACCGGATCCTGGACTCAAATTTCGGTAATGCAGACTGCAAGTTTGTTGTTTTATTAAAATTAATATTTTATTAAAATGACAAATACATTTCTAGGTGCCAAATCACACCCTAATCAAATATTGGTGGCGACTCCTCGAACCATGTTTTATCATTAACCAGTAATCAAAAATTATTTTGAAATAAGACCCTATTTTTTTCCTTTCAGGGAAACTGTTTTGACAGGGTATTATTGTAATTATCCTAAAATATATAAGGTAAAATTATTATTTTTTGGTCAGATTAGATATTTTTCACCATAAACTCAAACCCGAACCCGACTCAACTCGAACTCGACCTCTAAAAAACTCAACCTATTAGGGTCGGATCAGGATGAAACCCATTAAGTTCGTGTCTCGTGCCCATCCCTAATCACTAATAATATTTTTAAAATAAAAAAAATTGTAAAATAAGAAAATAAAATCAATGAATTATTAATTTAATTGATTTAGTTATTATTGTAGTATTTAAAAATATAAATTCATATATAGTAAAATTTGATTTATAGAGGCCCCGAGTTCAAGCACTAGAGACTGTAGGTATTTAAATATTCATTATCAAATAGTTGAGAGTCTTTATAACATATATTACTACTTATAAGCATCCTAGCTTAATAAAAAAATTAAAGGAAAAGAGTTTAATACTTTTAATTTGTATAAAAATAAAAGGTAAATTGTGCCATTTACCACTAAACTATAGGTGGTGTATCGTTTATATCATTAAACTTTAGGTGTTGTATCATTTATACCATTGAAATTTTAATCTTTATCAATTAAAATACTGAATTTAATTTTCGTTTTAATTATACTATTGAACTGTTAAATCATTAACGACACAATGACATGGTTGATGGTTGTTGACGTGACAACCACACCAAAAAATTATTATTTAAAAAATCTAAGATTTCGTTTGGTTTTAAAAAAAATAGGTTATTATCATTTTCTTAAAAAAATAGAATACGCTTAAGAAAATGTATTTGACTGTAAAATTAGAAAATAATTTCTAGAAAATAAAAATAAGTGAAAATATGAAAACATATAACATATTTAAATTTTAAAAAATAATAAAATATGGTATCTAAATTTTTAGCTTAACTTACATAGATTTAAATCATCTACGAAGGAAGTTTTCAGGGTTGCAGGTTGGACTTGATGAGTTTGAAGGCTTTCTAGTTCTATTATGGAATATTTAGAATTGAAGGAATTCCTTGGTGCATGATGGACATTTATAGTTTGCTTGGGTCATTGTGGCCAATGCAAAGGCCAGGCATTTTGATTTTCTCAGTGCCTGGCAGATACCTTTCTCTAATGTGCCACAGGCTCCAACTCTGAACCATTGGAGGTCGTCGTCTAGTCCAACTATAAAGATAAATACATATGGTGTTTATAATCCGCTAACTAAGACTACAGTCGTGGGTGTTGTTGCCGGTATGCATCTGGTTCCATTCTCGATGGTCTAGCTACTACGTCTGGCGGTATTTATGAGCCAGGTTCAGCTGAACTTCATAACCTTGTTGCAACTGTTAATCTGGCTTTGGTTGAGGGCTGGCGTGATATCATTATTGAGATGGATTCCACCATGGTAGTTAATCTATACAACAATGCCAGTGGTGTAGATTCTACGATTAGTGTCCCTATACGACACAATTGTAATGGTTTTAATAGTTGTTCTGTAACATATGTTTGTAGGGAAGCAAATAAGGTTGCTCATACATTAGCTATACGAGCCCTTGATTGTAATATTTCCTTTTTCTTTGAGGTTGAGTATCATGAGTTCATTGCAAATATTGTAAAGAACAACTTGTTCCAGGATTGATTAATCAATTTTGGCACTCTTTTCCTTATAGGACCCCAACCTTGCTTTGGTAGAAGGATTTTTAATGAGGCTCGCATTTCTTTAAAAAATAACAAACCTCTAAAATCTCTCGTTCCAAACCCTCATTATCATTGTCGAAAGGCCAATCATCGGTTTCCACCCAACCACTAATCGGTATATAACTTTTTATGTCTTGATTCCAATGTCTTTCTTTTGCATTTTAGGTGACGTAACTAGGGATGTACACGAGACTCAAACTCAAATGATTATGATCCAATTTGACTCGATTAGGTCAATTGCATTTTATGATTGACTTCCACAGTATGACCTGCAGAATAAGGAACTTCATCTTCCGCTTTGTGTTTTGAATGAATCTCCAAAGTCATTGAATATGGCACCGCCCATTCACCCAAACTACCGAAACGTAATGCCTTTTCCTTTCTGTTCTTTTCTAAAAAAAATTGTAACCCCCAGACCGATGCGGGTGGCCCGATCCGATCTGAGGTGTCACATTAGGGTCACCTGAGCGACCCATCATAAAAAAAGCAGAAAAATTAAAACTTTTATTAAAACATGTAAAATCATAAAATCATTTATAAATACAAAAGTTAACTTTACCATTATTCAGAAATAAAACAGATTTCAGAATCGTATATAAAAACAAAATACTACATGTCCCCTAATCACATATACCATACTCTGCAAGCATCGCCGAAAGAACTCCCTTATTGATGTCGATAGATGCACTGTTACGATTCTTTTAACCTAAAAAGGTGAGTAAGAGAGCGAGCTTTAGGAAGCTCAATAATACAATACTACCAGTTGATGATACACAGCAGATAAATGGAAGCCATATAATTTCCTTATTGAATCAGACGTAAACTGGTTTTCGGAATAATATGGGTTTTCTACTGGTAGTTCATCGAGTATAACCATGAAGATCTCAGTTCATTGGAAGCATTCATAGAATCACGTTTTCAGGAGGTCGAATAGGATATCTAGTGTGTTCGAATCAAAACCAGTGAAAATATATAAATCTTTTAAAATCATAGTGGAACCCTCCAACCAAACTCCATTATGCAGTTCCCTAGAACTGCGTCCGTAGGGCATACCCTCAGCACACAACAAAAAGGGAGCCAACCTAAGGATATGCCTTGGGCCTATAGGCCTACCCAAGGGTATCCTTAGGTCCATAAGGACTTACCAGCTGGATCAGGGTTGTGTCTCCATACTTCATAATCCTACCCGTATAAAATCTAGTGAAAATCAATTTTAGTCGTAAATCGTAATATCTGGATCGTGATCCAGTAATTTATCATAATTGTGACAATGAAATAAACGTATAATTGATTTCCACATGTACACCATAATTAGTTTCATGATTAACCTAAGGGGAATGCCTTGGGGCCTGAGAGCCTACCTAATGATCACCTTAGGTTCCATAAGAAATTACCAGCTTGATCAGAGTTGTACCTCCAGTCTACCCATATAATATCCCAATAAAACAGTTTGAGTATAACCAGTGAAACATAAAACCATGGTTCATAAACCAGTAGTTTCCATGATTTCATAAATCAGGAAAAAAATCATATTTTCGGTGAAAACCATAATCGGAGATCACATACCATGTTGCCATGGTTCATAAACCATTAAATCAATACTTTCATTAAAACTCATTTCAAAACATAAAAACCGTCATGTAGTACATATGGAACACACTAGAGGGTCCAAGTATTTTCAGAGGCATTTTCTAGTTATCAGTATGGCTAACATGGAACTTGTGCAATTTGATCGGATTTCAAGAACGGGTCATATTGAAGAGATCGATACTAACCGATCTAATCAAACATTAAGATTAATACTTTAGAATCTCACTATTCATGTGCATCATGAAAGTGTTCAGAAACCTTTATGCAAAATAATTCTAGATTCAGATTTACTAAGAGTGATTCTATTACCCCAAACAATCATGGGTACTCATGAGCATACATTGAATTAACATGATTTCAGTCCAATTGAACTAAATGGGGTATTCATAATCCTTTGCATCTGAGTTACTTGCGTGTTCAGCTATGACATGAGTGATTTGAGCAGATAAAAGAGAAACTAAGATTCGAGACATTTACAATCTATGTCGATCCATCGGATTATCGAAATAACTCAGGCTGAACAACTCCTAGAACTGATGTCTGTCGACTGATCAATCTATTGCCCTTCCATGGTCTTCACTCTTTAATACCAAGAATTCTTATCCATATATCATCTTCAGAATCATCGTTGAATATATCTTAAGAAAACGAACAAATATTCTAATGGTCTTTATTTCATTTCCACATTACAACAACATCATGAATTACCGACGTAATTAATTATTGGTTCATAACACATAGGGACAGTACATCATGCAAGTTCATTTGTATTCCCAGACTCATCCAGTCGCTTACTAAATTCTCAGTTGTTAAGGTTACTTAGTTCATTTAGTAGTCAAGTCTATCTCAGTTACTTTAGAGTATTCCCGGGTAATTCAGACGCTTCTGAGTGTCGGATACATGTTGTACTTTCGTTCAGTTCACTTTGGTCATATAATAAAGTCATTTTGGTATTCATGGTTGGTTTATCTCACGAATATCCACTTCTTACTACCGAATTCACTCTAGAATTAAGTTGAGTTGAGTACTTCCAGAATTATCATCGATCGAAACTTGAGGAGACAAACAAGCATTCAAGTGGTATCTATGGCATTCAGGTACTGACATAGCATTAGGGTTGGTCGTCCTGCTTAAGATTCGTTCCATAACTTTTAAGGACAATACAATATCCATGTTTATTTGGATTCCTTAATTAATCCAAGACATTTACTTATTCTAGGCCATAAGGGTATTTTGGGCATTTTGGTGCTCAACGTTATTCCAGTAATTTCAGAGCTTGAGGATATCCAATCATTCATAGGCTTGGTGATATTCTTGGGTCATTTGCATTCTAGGGGTATTTTGGTCATTTTACAGATCCAGATTGTTTCAATCATTTCCTTCCGTCTGATCGTATTATTTAATTCAAACTTCTTGTATTTCGTACAAGCCATATTGGGGTTAGAACTAATTATCCATATTTTCTAAGCAAAACTAGTATTTTCTATACACCTCAGTAGTATCATCTAATCAATATGTATTTTCAGAGTTGTTATCCAACTTTTTGGGACAATTTTTCTTTTTACAACATAAGGGTATTTTCGTATTTTACCTAACCAAAGTATTTCATAATTTTCATCCATGTACCTTTTAACGAGATAAATTATATTTACAAATCCAGGGTTGATTGCTTTATCACTTAATCACAGAACTTGTAATTTAATTATAACAGTCCTCTATTTTCTTATTAGTCATCTGAGCCATATACAATTACCGAATTTTTACCGTATTCGGATGAGTATGAATTAATACCCATATGAGACCAAAAATGTTCATTCATGCATTTACCAATACCAACATGTTCCCATAAAGCAAGAAAAGATAATAATGTATTACCTCAGTTTTCGTGCTATATTGATCGACAATTTTAAACTATTTGAACGTCCTCGATCTTGAAATCAACTTCCAATAATTCCTCAGATACATATCACAACAATTTCATCAAAAACGGAGCTTTACGAAAAATGGATCGAATTGGGTGATTAATCAGTGAAAAACAGCTTATCGGGTTCGAATTTGGCGAAACAGACTTTGGAATCGGACTCAGGACCATCGAAAAACATCAAGA